>NW_017298058.1:848295-881855 GCF_001594075.2 Trachymyrmex cornetzi
ATTTAGATCCAATGAGGAACTACGGGCAAGACCAATCATATTGAAGAATTTTACAACAGTTGCAAAGCTGCTTTCTCTGCTAAACATATTGTGTCGTTCTATCTTTAGCATTCATTGAGCGGTATTACCCAGTGAGAAATGACAATGAAATCGATATCAAATCAACGTCGATTCTATGTCACTTTCGACGTTGAATCGACATCGATTCGATGTCGATTCCATTATCATTTCTCACTAAATAATAGTCGGTTCTTATTTCAAGACTATCTTAAGTAATGTCTTAAGACGCTAAAGCCCTCTGGCCGGTATTCATAGTCGGGTCTTATATTTAAGACCGTCTTAAGTACAGTCTTAAGATGTCACGAACCAATCAGAAGGCCGCATTAGCGACTTAAGACATTACTTAAGACGGTCTTAAAATAAGAACCGACTATGAATACCGGCCTGATTGCTCATAACCACGGGAGTGAAACTAATATCATGGTTTCCGGTAACACCGAAAAAATAGGGGCACTCGAAAGTGGGGATTGAAGTGACCAATTAGAAAATAGCACGTGACACTATGTCATTTCCACCATTTTCGCAAATAGAATAGTAACGTACGAATCGTACGAATGCGTATGTACTGCATAATACGTATAAGTACGTACAAGTTTCAAACATCAAGCAGTTAGCCTACAAAAGGTAAGTACAATAAACTGATTTAATTTATTATAATTGTTAATATTACTATCAATTTGTTATCTTTTAAGTCTTTATGAAAACGTAACCTCAACTTTTTAAGACTTTACTTAAAACAGTCTTGAATATAAGATTTGACTACGAATACCGGCCATTATATATGTTTTAATTAATGATAAAATTACACAATAACACTGATAGCGTAATAGCACGAATATTTTACTTTTGTTTCTACACACATCATGTATAGATATTAGTACGAGCATTGTAATTATGTAATAAAAAAATTCTCTGCAAGTTTGTATTTTATTTATACTGGCATTATTACATAACTTATGAATTAATGTTCTACCCGTTACTAACTATAAAGTGTAAGTTGGTAAAGAAAATTCATGAAAAATACTTGAAGCTTATTGTTCTTTCTTTACTGATTATTTGTCTACTGGATAACGTGTTAATACTCAATAATAATAAAATTAGCCGAGTGTCATATAGTTTTATATACATTATAATATAATTTTACATTGTATTTTAATACTATATCTATATACTATTTTGTGACATAATATCACAGGATTTCCCAAACTTGAAGTACATATATATAAGGATTGATCTGTTTATTTTTCGAAGATCTTTTTCGCATAGAGACAACGAAAATATTGAAGGCGTATACTGCTTCGTATCATTCTACTGAAGCTGGAAATGTCTGTAAATTGTGTGATTACATTATTCCTATTTATAAATTTCCTTAAATAATCCGCATAAAATTTCGCACAGAAACATTAGAAACACGTCAGAAAAGAGTTTAGGAAACCCTGATATTAATAATAGATGGATTGATGGGTTTCAATAATACAATGCGTAATCACAGATTACATGGCCTTGTCACTGTCTTCTAGACAATACTCGCTACAAAAGTGATTTTATTAGCAGCAACATTTCATGTTACGTCGCGAGCATAAATCGCGTGAAATAGAAATTTGAATGTAAAAGGCTCACAGTTTCTCAAATGCGCGAATTATTTAAGTGCTTCGTGGACGTGTTTGGTTTGTATCTAAATAAACATTATCCGAAACGTAATTTAGGCGCGAAATAGTTGGAAGTTATCGACAGAAGAGCTGACGTAAGAAGCTCTTTATCTAGCATAACTTAGCATTATCTTAAATCTAACATAAGTTTACTTGTAAATTTACTATTGTCGCAGATAAACCGCAAAATTGAATAAACATGAGTCACCTTCGTGCTATTTTTAAATAATGCATTACCACACTTAGTGGTCTTATAAATTAATACAATGTAGTTTTTGATACATATTTATATACATATCTGTAAATATATATGTATATTTAATGTATGTGTATATATATATATATATACACATACATATTGTAAATATAAAAAAGCAAGGAATGCCAATTTATAGATACTAAAAGCATTAAGGACTGTGCATGGATTAATTCAGTAGTATTGCTATATGAATGCTTTGGTACATTAAAATATTAAGAAGTGTTTGAATATACAGTTACAAATTAAAGGTCGTAAATAAATATATTCCTCTATAGGAAAGTATATTTTTTCTATGTAGCATTGAATCTCAATATCTTGGAAGATTTTCAATGATATTCTACTTGACATGTTTAAAGTTCATATAATTTACTAAAATTAAATAATCGCAAAATTGGAATTATTTCAATATAATGTACAGTTAGATACTTGAAGTAGCTGATAAAATATCAATATATGTCAATTTGATCTATTACGGCTTCAGAACCTTTTCAATGAATTTCTTTATGTCACGCATTTCCTGTAAAAATAATAAAAAAGAGACAGACGTTATATAATTTCCCTAAATGTAAGAAAAGGTTCGACGAATTTTTCCTCAATTGAAGCTTCATTACCTCCTCAGAAGATGTATGCATCATTCCTCGGTATGTTTTGAATTCTGTCTGTGTCATAAATTGTTTTAAAAGAGATGCTGTCATTTGACCCCATCTATATGGCACAATTGGATCGCAATCGCCGTGACATTGCAACAGTGGAGTGTTCCTATTACCTATTGCTTCCTGAAAATAAAAATCAGTATTACAATTACAATTCTACAAGTATTATGTACGATACATAAAAGTATTGTAATACAAAAAGTGATACATACTGCTGGAAATTTTTGATGTAAAGGAAGCCATGCGGATAAAGCTATAATGCCAGCTAAAGGCTCTGGGAATGTAAGGGCACTGTACATGGCTAGTGCTCCACCTTGACTGAATCCTCCTAGAACGATGTGTGTGGTAGGAATCCCAGCTGCAACTTCCTCCGCTATTAATGAGTGGACTACTTGAGCGGCTGTACGTATACCTTCTTCATCTTCAGGGCCACTGGAGTCCAGAGTGCGTAGGTCAAACCTAGATTCACAGGATGTATTAATAATCATATAAACTCGAACTTGTAATTCGTTGTTTTCATGATAATATATTCTTATGTTCATTTTAAGGTTACCAGGAAGGCATTCTGAATCCTGCATTAAGCGTTACTGGCATTGTGGGCCTGAAATAGAAAAAAATCATGTATTAAAATACTATTAATTTACACAGGCTTCTATTTTAAACTCTTAACAATGGCCTAATTTATACCAATCGTTTAATACTTGTACCAACTAGTAACTTTTTATTAAATTATCTTAATTTTGATGGTGCGTTTAAAGAATGGTGTACTAAGATGGCACAATACAAGATGATAAATTAAATACCATGTATATATTTGCATGCATCGCCGAAATTAATATAATTTAACTGAAAGTTGCTACGGTTGGTATGGGTATTAAACGATCGATATAAACCAGGACTACATTCCAAGAAAAATTTTACTCAATATAATATAGTCTACATTACATGTACTTTATATTTTGAATAAAATTTTCTGGTGAAGACGTTTTGGAATGTAACTTAGAAGTGTTGATATCGTTGCATAATTTTGTACATATGGTTAAAAAAAAATTGCATAACAATGCAATGACATCGACACTGTTGTGTTGCTAAGAGTTACAAACTAAGGGTCACAGTTTCAATCATTGAATATCTAAAGATATTGACATACGCAGTAGGACAAATAACTTTAACATGAGGGGATCGCACCGCACCCATGGAACTGGCCCAACCATGCCTGAAAACAACATATATAGAATGTTAGCAAGGTCTGTCATTTTGCAATATTCCAAATTACAACCATGTATTGGAAACGTGAACTTACCCTGTATCACCCAAGCCATGGAAAAATATTAGCTGAAACACAGATGCTCTTTAGTATGAAATAAGGCAGTATTGACTTTATTCAGAAGTAATCTTTAAAAAAATTTCAGACTTAAAATCTATGTTTCAAGACAAGTTGTGTCATACGTGACTTTACTGAAAGGGTGTTAAATAGTGAAAGTAGTAGACTGGCGACAGTGTTTCGTCCTCGGAAAAGCTACGTGAAGTGTTTTGTATCCGTTAAGACAACTGTCGTACCTCGCGGAAGACATGCAGTCGTAAAAAAGCAGACTATGAAATCGATTCGCGAGTAATAAAACGGAGCAGCAGTGCGTACGTCGACGATCATACCAGAAAGAGAGAAAAAAGGGGCGCAACGAGAGTACTTTGCATCATGTAAATGTAATTCATTTATGATCAATTAGGATCGCACCACCGCAAATGATATAACCAAAAACTGCCACATCCTCGAAAGGATATCTTGATATCTACCGTTGCCGTATGCTTAGCTGTGGCTGAAATTACGACCGGGCTCGTCATGTTCTGTCGCTTTTTTGGACGGCCTGGAACAAGTTCGAGCAATTGTGTAACAGTTTCGTAAAAAGAGTACAGAACACAGCGCGAGGGAGGGAGAAAGAAAGAGAGATGTGACTCCTCTGCTTTATATCGACTATATCGAGTTCTTTACAGTGAAGGAGTGGGGATTTGAGGAAGAGGAGAAAGGAGAGAAGGGCAATAGCGTTAAACGCGCATTCGCGTAAATATTCAATTCAATTCAATTACTGATGCAATTTCTATATAAATGTGATTAAATTCGATTTAAATTCATTGACCTTAATTAGAGAAGGGAAAAAAACTGTATTTTTAACTTTGGAGAAAAGTATCAAATAAATTTTTACTGTAAAAAACGGTATTTTTGATCAAATTACATAAAATTTGTGAAAAAACATACAGAATTCATATTAAATATGTAGAAGAAGAAATAGAATTCATTTTTCTTGTTATTTCGATACTTTTTAATACTTTTGTCTTTATAATTTTATATCAAAGTGGAAATATATGTATTATTGGCTATTGCAATTCTGGATAAGTTGATAATAGGTTAATAGGTCTGTTTGCGTTGCTTGCACTCTGCATTCAGCATCTGATGTGCTTTCTCTTTCTTCAACGCCCAAATCTATTTTTCTAATCGTATTACTTTAAGAGCAAAAATTTTGAGGGATTTCATGCAATGCGAACAGACATAAATGACCTAAAATAAATATCCGAGTAAAAAACTGCCAAAGCCGAAGGAAAAAAAATCATTGATTTCCGAGTTTTTTACCCTAAAATTCTAATATTTTTCCGTCGTTTACGTCTCTATTTGTAATTCAGTGTCTTCATTCATTGATTACGATAAATTTGATTAATTGAAATTTTATTTTACTTTTATTAATTTTGACGAATTGAAATTGAATTTTAATCCTTTGTGTAAATCATACATTTTTACTTCCTCCGTTTAGTTCAAGTTTTTTTTTCTGTTCTAGGTTTTCAAAAAATGTGGAAAAATTCAGAGTTACTTTTCAATATCTCTTTTACATTATCAAGTAGTTTTTTAACAAGATATTTATTAGAAAGAATGGACTTCATTTTTTTTTATTGCGAAAAAATTTGAGAGTAAAATTTTGCTGGCGCCAAAAAAAAAATAGTAAAAAAACATAGATTTCAGATGGAAGGTAAACAATACATTGGTGCGTAAAAATTTTCGGTTCTTCTAAGATGAGTTATAGAGAGAAATCGCTTGTCACAAACCTGCGAACAGTAAATTACCCATAGCTATTTTAATAACGTCGTGGTATTAATCGATTTCCGATTGATTTCGCGGTAAATGTTAATCCTTCGGGCGATCAAGAGCGATTAATTGGAATAACGTACTAGCATTTGATATTTGTATGGAAAGAGAAAAAGCAATTAATTTAGGTGTATTTTTTGTATGCGAAATTGTCTGTGTATGTCAGTGATGTCAGTCTGTTTGAAAGTGGTCTTCACTCGGAATATTGAAAATATCGATTCAAACCAAGTTCGTGATCTTATGAAAGCCAATTCAAAAGGATTTCTTGGACTTTCTCGGATTCGAATTCTCGGACAGAGAAATGTGTAGCCGTTTTAAAATCAACTTGCCGTTTTTAAAAACTACATGCTGATTGGCTACAGGTCTTATGCCGGTATTACACTAGCGATTGGAGATAGCGTTTGCGTTCTCGTTTGCGTCTTTTGACCAATCGGAAAGGACCAGTTGGTCAGTAGTTTCGTTTTGATTGGTCAAGGGATTCAAACGCAAACACAGACGCAATTTCCAATCGTTAGTGTGATACGAGCATTAAACGGATATGCTACAATCGACACAAATGTAATTCAATTTTTCTTTGAAAGAGAAACATAAAGTGTTAAACAAGGAAAGATTCAATACCAATTTTACGACGCGAAATAGGTCGGTATTCATAGTCGATTCTTGCATATAAAACTGTTTTAAGTACAATCTTAAGATGTCATAAGTCAATCCGAGGACTGTATTAGCATCTTAAGACATTATTTACGACTGTTTTAAAATAAAAACGGACTATGAATATTGCCCCATGTTTAGTGTTTCAGTCGGCAGCCTTTTCCCCTGACGCGACATTCATAAATAGAGACGGCGGAGATTTAGAGAGAGATGCTTGCAAAGTGAGCACATCATGTTATCCCTTCCACCATGGTTGTATATCGCTCGTCACTCATCGCTTATCATATCCAGGATACGGTCAACGCGATGCTGCAAACGGTTTGAAGCGTTTTTTAATTGGTCAGTTTGTAAAACTCTTTCTTCTAATTAGTCCATCAAACGCTTCAAAGCATTTGTAGCGGAACTTTGACCACAGCCTAATGTTTCAGTCGGCAGCCTTTTCCCCTGACGCGACATTCATAGATAGAGACGGCGGAGATTTAGAGAGAGATGCTTGCAAAGTGAGCACATCGTGTTATCCCTTCCACCATGGTTGTATATCGCTCGTCACTCATCGCTTATCATATCCAGGGTACGGTCAACGCGATGCTGCAAACGGTTTGAAGCGTTTTTTAATTGGTCAGTTTGTAAAATTCTTTCTTCTAATTAGTCCATCAAACGCTTCAAAGCATTTGTAGCGGAACTTTGACCACAGCCTCAGTGTGCAGTTGGCATAACACCCCATCGGTAAATAAGAAACGTTTTGAAACGTTGCTGCAACGTTACTGGAACGTTTCAAAACGTTTCTTGTTTACTGGGAAATTCAAATTTAATTTTGTCCGGAATTAGCTGACGCACCCTGTAGATTTGTGAGGAACTAAGAGCAGAAACCAATTATATTGAAAAATTATACAACAATTATGCAAAGCTTTTTTTACTGAATACATTGATATATTTTTTACATCGAATATATAATTGCTTATATTTTTTTCGCAGAGAAATTCATGTTAATGAATCCATCTTTAACGCACCAAGAATAATCTATGATGTAAAAAGAAAAATGTAACATTGCGTATAACAACGATTGTAATACTGGAAACGAGTAAATAATTAATAAAATTTGCCCCAAAATGCATTTTCTGCGTATAATAGCACAATAGTATATACTATATTGGAATAACTAATCAAATTTGAAATTCCTTCTCCTACCGCGAATCCATGGGAAATGTATATACATCTTTCTTTTTACATCATGAGACAACAATGGACGCGATCAGTAGATTTAACAGTTGAGTGAGCGCTTGCTATTAGTGTATTCTAGATTTAAACTTTTAATTGGATGATCTATTATAATAGAAGAATACACAATAACAGCAAGCGCTTATTCAACTGCTAAGTCCGATAAATGCATTCATTTGGTGCATCTAGAGAGTAGAGACCTTCTAATAAAAGTCTGGACTTTGGACACGAAATAATCATTTTTTATTGGTCCGCCATGTTTGAATTAATAACTCCTGAACGAGAGAAAGATAGAAAAAGATAAGAAAAAGATAGATAGAACAAAAAGAGAAAGAGAAAGAAATAGTGAATGTATGTTCTTCGATCTCTTTCGCGTCATTTTTGCTAAAACTATAAGAGATCTTTCATTTAAAATGTGGCTTATGTTCAGACTCTTATTAAAGGTAGATATAGGTGCATCCTATAACGTGAGCGCTTACTGAGTTGCAATTAAAGATGATTGGTTCTTATCTTATTTAGATTCAACCAATTACCTTCGATTGCTATTTACAATTAGTACTTAGCTACTCAGTGAGTGGTTGCACCACTAATAGATACATTCAATGGAATGATTTTATTAAAGTTTGCCTTTGAAATTGACACTTATAACATGTTGTAAGCTTTATCACTCATTACTCGTAAAAAGAAGATAGAATGTTAAGCTTACAGCGCATGAGCCGGAGAGCATCAATTTCGAACGTAGGGGAAACCGGGGCTGGTTGTTACAGTTTTTGATTAGTGATTTTTAGAAAAAAATGAATGCAAGATTTTAAAATATTATATACGTTATAATATACCTACATCTTTTAGGTATAAAAAAAAATTACTTTGATCATCGTACAAATAAATTATTCAATTTTAAGTAAAGTTGTGCAAATGTGACATTTTACACCATACTCTGGGTTGATTGTCACAGTTTTATATAAATAAAATATGCAAAAAAAATAGTTTTTTTAAACATTAGTTTTATATTTGAACAAATAATAATAGAATATAATTTATTCACTTCAGCTTATAAATTTGCCAAGAAAGGGACTTGGTTTACAATTTGAACAAATAATAATAATTATCGTATTTTTGCAATGATTATTTTAATTATAAAATACAAACTTTTATTCGAAAAATATAATTATGTAATATAAACATAAAATATGTAGTCTTTTTAGAGATTATTATCTAAAATAATACTTTTTCAGTTTCTAAAGATAATATTAAAGTTTATAATAGTTTTAAAAAAAATATCACATATCGAAAGGAATCTCAATATATCTATATATAGAAATATTTGTATTATTATCTAAATTAAACGAAAAGGTACCGTTTCTGAAGCATGCGGGTTCCAATCAATGAATCCATATATACTAGTTCATATATACTCTTTAATATAAAAGATACTGTATATTTAAAAGAAGAACCGTAAAACTTTCAGTAATCTGCAATACTTAAAAGTTATGATTCACAGTATTGACACACATAATATAATGCTTTAGAGACACATACTCTGTGAGACCATCCTTTACATTTACACTGAACCCATTTTCATTAGGCAAACTATTTAAGTAGGATTCTGTACAAACTAAACAGAAACATTCTTCCTCTTTCATAACATCTGTTTCAATATTAGTATTCCTTTTTTAGTTCTTAATTTTTTTGTTTAGATTTCTTAGATTTTTTAATAGATTAGACAGAAGATATTCTTGTCTTCTGTTTTATTAAATAATTTCCTTTTTACGTTTAATTCTTTCTTCTTTTTAGTTCCTATGTTTTTAAGTTCAAGTTTTGCTTTATTCGTATATTAGTAAGAATAATTGTCTTTCGTTTTCTTGCCATTTGTCGAGAATTCTTCCGTGGACCAGCTTTAAGAAAAGGACGAATATTTTCTAAAGTTGATTGTTCAAAACCTTGGTTTGATGCAGAAGACGGTTAGCAAATATTTCCTGAAGGATTGCTTATTTCCATCATGTTTGCTGCATTTCTTGTTATATAGCTCGCTGTTCACTACTATTGCTGAAATTGTATCATTACGTTAACTTTACACTAATTATACTAATATCATATTAATATTTTATACTAACCAATTTTTCTCAGAAAGTAGTCTATCTGTATTATAACTAGGAGCAAAATCCAAGTCCGTAAAAATTTCCTTATTAAAACAAAATATACCAGTGCGTTTAAAGCTTGCTTAAATATTTGCTGGTGTTATCGCAAGTGGATAAGCAACTGCAACAACTTCAGGAATATTATAAATAGACATGTTGCAGTCAAGATGATTTAACATCCATGCATCACAAGCAGAGTTGACGTATTTTTTATGGTCCATATACTATTCTATCTAATGGTCGCAACTGGTGTGAACAATGCGGTGGAAAAGATAGCATTATAATTCTGTTTTGTTTTGCATAATTTATTCCTTCAACACTGAGATGCAAATTGTTTGTCCAACAGCAATAGAATCGATTTCTCAGTTGTACATTTTGCGTAACTATGAAAGTGTCTCAAAAATTGTTCAAAATCTTTTTCTTGCATCCAACCTGATTTATTTGTAATATTACTTGATCCAGGTGGACCTAATGTGATAAAATGATCTTTAAAATGTATACGAGGAAATACAAAGAAAGGTGGTATCTGATTTCCTATTGCAGGTATAGCACAAGTCAGAGTAACAAAATTGCGTTTAGCTGAAACAATGCTTCCTACTTTCTTGTAGCAAATATTGCTTTCTCGAACAAATATTCTATCTGGTATCTGGACTGTTGTGACTCCTGTTTCATCCATAATCCATATGTCTTGAGGATTAAAATGGTGACGTGATAAAATCTTTTCCAAATTTGTGTAAAAGGGCAATATTAGTTTTATTGAAAGGGGTAGCTCTTGCTTTATTTGTTGCTTCTGGTTTTCGAATTGAAAGTTTACTGTAACGTTTTATAAATGCATAAAACCAATCCTTTCCTGCCATTTTACTTATTTGTATACCAAGACGGAGGCATTTCAATTGAGTTATAGCAGGTTAGATTATAAGCCAAAATTCTGATCTCCTTAGGAGAAAGACCGAAATAAATATCCGAAGTATATAGAATATATTCACTAATTGCTGTTCTGAGAATCAGTAAAAATCTGCTTAAATTTAGTATAATCCATGTGAATTGTTGGAATAGCAACGTTTTCATGTAAACAATCCTCTTCTGGAATCCTCTTGCAATAACGATATAAAGTAATTCATATTGAATTCTAAAATAGCTTGTCCAATGGACAAATTATGTATTTTCACTGCTCAAACAGCTCTCAAAATCAGGTGGAGTTTTACCGCTATTCGTCTTTCTTTTTTTATTTCGCTCCATAATTATAACTCACTTAACCTCACTTAACCTCTAAACGAGAGAATTCGCTGATGCCAGAATTCAGACGTAACCTGGTCATAAAGAATAAAAAGGAATAAAGAAGCTACATTATGTGCAATCAGCGTCATCCTAAGTGCCTCCTCTTTAGTATTATTTCTTCTATCTGCTTTTTAATGGACCGCGATCAAGACACGTCTCACAGAATCACTGATGTATGACAACTAATCATAGCTCATTTGGGACAATCTAACCCATATGACCGTTTTTAGTAAAAAAGATTATATTTATAAACTTTGTGAGAATAATGATTAATTAACTATAGCAAAAATTGTCTAAGACATGCCATTTTCTATTACACAGAAATCTTGATTGATAATGCCAAAAAGTTATCAGACAACAAAATAGACGATAAGAAAAATTTACTCACTAACTTAATTTTCTTAAAAGTTGTAAATAATATACACAATGCTTTTGGTGCAAATCATTTTATACTATTAATATTACATCAACAATCTATAATAAAAAAAAAACGAATTTTTCTGCCACATCCTGTTTGAGTTATTTATAAGCATTTTGACAATCAACCCTGTACGATAACTCGCCCCGGGCTCCCCTACAAGCTGTTAAAAATTTCATGAAATTTATTAATGTATGTACTTTCAAGTTACATAAGATTGAATTTAATTTCATGACATTAAATTTAATGTATTTATAACTGAAAAGTATATTTGTGTACATGTACATGATATTTAATGTATTTTCCATAAAAATTTATAAAATTTAATGTATACTTTTTATAAAATTTTATGAAATTTAATGTACACGTTTATTACATTTAAGTAACTACTGTATAACTTAGTTTTCGGTTAAATCATTCATTACTTTTAATTTCGTTCATTCACCACGAGCTTCGTTTACAATTTTACATGTAAAGAAAGCATTTCTAACAGTGTAGCCTAAATACGTCTCATAAAGATGGAAGATTAAAATAACGATTTACTCCATAAAATCAAATTATGATCGGTTATTATTAAAGCTTTGTGTCTACAATACTAATAAAATAAGTCTCTCCGAGATCTCGATCGGAGAAAAAAATTAATAAATCGCATTTGAACAATTTTGCGAATGATCAGTTCTTTCTTCGTTTGAGATCTCGGAATAG
Organism: Trachymyrmex cornetzi; assembly: GCF_001594075.2. Taxonomy (NCBI): domain Eukaryota; kingdom Metazoa; phylum Arthropoda; class Insecta; order Hymenoptera; family Formicidae; genus Trachymyrmex; species Trachymyrmex cornetzi. The sequence goes on from NW_017298058.1 coordinate 860,458, forward strand.
TTTCTACACTATCATGAATATATATATATATATATATATATATATATATACAAAATTTAAGAACTTGGAAACAGAACATAGCTGTAAAATTAAAGGCTTTCCTAGATAAACTTATATAGCATATTCGATTTACTGACTCTATCTGGTTTTAAGTCAATAGTCTGTTCTTTTTAGCTGCATTTCTTGCACAGTTTATCTCTTCTTTAGCAGCTAAACAGAACAGACCGTTAACTCGGAGTTGGATCGAGTCAGTAAATTGAATACGCTATTACATAGCCGCATAAATGTATACGTAAAGAAAATTATCGCATATTCTACGCGTGTCTTTAATAAAAATTATGCGATTGGATAATTATCTTTACGCATTTAGTTATGCAGCTATACATGTTAATCTTTCTGGATAGACCCTAAGGATATATCCACACAACTTGCATAGTCGCATAAACGTATGCATAAAGAAAATTATCCAATCACATTTCTCTTATATAAAGACGCATGTAAAATGTGATTAGATAATTTTCGTTATACATACGTTTATGCGACTATGCAAGTTTGTGTGGACATACCCTTAAGCAAGTGAATTTACCAATCGTAGTAATTGAGGATTTTTGAAAACGTAAGACTGCGATTAATCGAGTTGCCTACTGCTAGTTTACGTTTTTCTATATACGACAGCTCTAATTTAAAAATTCTGCAATGCAACACATGCAATATAATTACTATATACTAAGTAACTATACTAAGTATACTAAGTAATACTATTGGGCTATATCGCTTTAGCATATACATGAACAGCTAACCGGATTCTCATGTAACACAATGGGTAAGTGCATTCAGTACTACAATCGTTCACCATCGTTCATCGGGCTCAGTGAGCTCTTGCACTTGTTTGGTCTATATTTTGAGATCTAACGGAACATGCCTATCAAATGCAAGAGCTAAGCGCTCCGTAAGCGGTTGTAGTACTGAATGTACCCAATATGGCGAATGCAATACGGACAATAAGATACTTGCCGTAACGTAACTCGGAATTTGTTACTCCGAGCTGCCCATCTATCGTTCTCGATAATACATGGCGATGTCAAGACGTTCCAAAACTTGCGTACGTACGTGGGTGATCACGTAGGCGCGCTGTTTTTTCCATCGCGAGATTTATAACGATCGTCGAGTATACTTAAACGCTTCTCTAGCGGTGCAAGTTGATTTCGATAGTCTCCCGCAAATGTGTGACTTCGTCCTGATATATGATATGATAACTGTAAAAAAAAAAAGAAAGATAACCTGTCCCCGTCAAGGCGAACGCTGCTGTAAATAAAGCATCTTTTTTATTTTTATTTTTGTAATAGACGGCGGTTTAAATTAATTCACGTGTCTGTGGCATTTATTCTCTTATTTCGTCCTCTGGGAGTCTCGTCACCGTCATCACCGTCACGAGGGTCCGCACGCGGTACATACGTTGGATCACGAGCAAAAAATGATCTTTCCACCGATAACTGCGATAAACATTTCATTATTGATTTACGAACTCGTTGAACGACAAACAGCGATAACGCCAGTCATCTGTGCGTTCTACTTGCGATTAGACGCTGCTCAGAAATAATCATTGTTGCAAGCATCACGTTTCGGAAAATAACGTTTATTTTAATAATTAGAGTTGATTGCTCGCGAGAAAACTGTATAAGCGAAAGAGAGACTAAAAACTGTGCGGTATGGCACCAAAGATAGTCGTTGTCGGTTCGTGCATGATTGACTTTACCTGGTGAGTAAGGACGAAGCTTTTTCGCACGTTGCAAAAGTTGACACTGTCTCGTGGTCGATCGATCTCTAATTATTAACATTACAATTACATTGTGATTTGTGTTGTAATAAATATTGTATATAATTACGATAATAAATGTAATTAAAACTGCGCAAAGAAAAATGCTTTCTCTTTACTCTTTATTGTGCATTGCAGTAATTTATTATTGTGTTTAACACGCCTAATTGAAGAAAGCCAAATCTAATTTTATATATATGTATACATATAATAAATAGTTACAATCTATCGTAATATTAGGTCTGTCTTTTATTGCTGACTTTCTGAACTAGTACACACAGTGCAATAAGTTAAAGTGAAATAAATATACGTTTGTTTCACTTCAACTTATTGCACCAGTTCAGAGTGCAACAATAAAAAACAGATCTATTATCATTTTTTTGTGGGAGATCCGGATTTGAATCTCGGCTGAGATATTTTTTTACAATAAAATTATTAAAAGGTTTTTAAGATAATATTATTAATACTCTTATAAGACGCTTATTAGCATCAATATTATTAAATTACTTGTCAATTTAATATACGATGTTACTACTTTAGTTTTGTTCATAATTGCGTTTCAAGAGTGGAAAAGATTTCGGCGCGCGCCATTTGCAGAATTGAATATGTATATAAATTTACACCAAAATATTTAAGCACTAAGATTCGCTTTGATCGAATACAGGATTTCTTACTTAATTAGATTTATTCTCAACTTCGTATTATAATTTACGTTATTGCTTTTTAGTTTCTCTCCACGGTTGCCGAAACCTGGCGAGACGATAATCGGGACTAGATTTGAAAAGAAATACGGTGGTAAAGGCGCCAATCAGTGTGTAACAGCTGCTAAACTTGCTGGATCTACAGCACTTATTGCTTCAGTAGGCATTTATTTTTTACATAGAGTCAACGTGTCACATTTGGCTTTTTTTTTTTACAAGTCCACTTTAGACGATCTATAACGACTATAATTCACGGCCAAGTTCGATATAGAATTCTATTTATAATATTGCGTGTAACATAGAAAACATTTGAAGAAGTTAAATACATGCATACAAAATATATATCACTGATATATATTTTCTATATGTGTGTATTTTACTTTTTCAGATGTTTTCTATGTTACACGATACGCAATATTTATTACATAGAATTCTATCCCGAATTTGTTCGTGAATTATAGATCGTCTAAAGTGAGCTTTATAGTATTCGTTTTTTTATCTAATATTGTTTATATGATTTCTCTCTAATTAATTACAGTTTATTTCACAACAACATATTACGATATTCTTTATCTCTTATCTCAGTTAGGTTCCGACACGTTTGCTCAAGAATATTTAGAGATTTTAAGAAAGGAAAATGTAGACGCATCTCGCGTGAAGATACAAAGTGATAAGCAGAGCGGTGTTGCTCACATTACCGTTGCCGAAAATGGTATGTTTTAGATGTAGTAAAACTATAAATCAGAGTATTTTCGAGTGCTTTGAAATTGTTTACGCGGAAAAACAAGTAGCTCCGATTCTGAATAAATCATTAATATTAGAATTAATGGAAATAATTTCTAACTTCTCGTTAAGATAATTTCTTTGGTCTCATCAGTAAATAATCAAGCCACCTTTCGAATAACGTTCGCAGGTGAGAACAGCATCGTAATCGTGTTAGGTGCAAACGAATCGTTGACTCCGGAACTTGTGAATTCCGCCGTTGACGTGATCCAAAGCGCGAGCATTTTATTATGTCAGTTTGAAGTGCCGCTGGAAGCCACGCTGCATGCCTTGAAGTTACATCGGGGCCATGGTTCGTTCCCCGCTTTTTTTTTCTCCATGTAGAAATATCCGAACACTGCACCTTCCTCTTTCTAAGCTGTGTTATCGTAAGTCCTAAAAAAGATAAGGATTAACGATATCGTGGCTCTGAGAAAGCTATGGATACAATTTTATGTAAGCGTAATGTAATAATAGGACTTTCTATTGTCAACGGAGCGCCCGCATTGGAAAACCCTGATCCGGAAATTCTTAGATTATGTGACATTTTTTGCGTCAATGAGACGGAGGTATGTAAACGATAAGTACAATTGATAAGATAATGAGGACGATTTTTCTTTTTTTTTTTTTCAATATGATAAAGTCAATTATCCCAAATAACAATTGGTCCAAAATCTTTTGACAGAAATATCTTTAAGATGTCTTTCAGGCCGATATTCATAATCTATTCTTATTTTAAAATCGTATTTTCTGTATTACTTTCATCATTAACCTTTAAAATTGAATTTTTTGTGCTTTGTGAATTTATGCGAAAATATGTCTTCATAATTTTTTTTATATGTCATAATCAATTTATGTGTCATCCATTTAAAAAAATTCATTGAATTTTTGCGTCTCAGCAGTTTTATTTATTAAAATGGTATTATAAAGCGATATTTATTATTAATATTATTTTATAAAATTACTCCAGACCGTTTTCAGTTATTTAAACAAACAGTATATATATATATACATATATAATACTTACACACACACACAACTGCATGTAAGATACAGAAAACCAATTAAAACTAATCAGTAACGTATGCGGATCTTAACAACAAGATCCGCATACGTTACTTAAGCGAGCTTAACTTAAGGTGTTATTTTTATCAAACTACTTTGCAAATTGCACGACAAATACGATATTGGAACTCTATTTTAATATTAAATGACGCAAAGTCTGCGTCATTTAATGTAACAAATGATAGTCATTATAAATGACGCAAAGTCTGCGTTATTTAACGTTAAAATAGTTCTGTGCGATATCTTGTTTATCGGCAATTTGCAAAATTATCTAATGAAATAACACCTCAAATAATACATGCGTACGTTGCTGTTTTTACGATTCATATACGTCACTGATTAGCTTTAATCTAATTCGTGCAGTTGTAAAGACACATACCGTCTTACTTAAATAATTTTAAAAACTGTCTGAAATGTGTATATTAATAATAATTAAATATCGCTTTATAAAATCACATTTTAATAATCAAAACTGTTAAAACGGACTTAAAAAATTCATTGAGTTTTTTTAAATAAATAAAAAATAAATCGATTATGATGTATAAAAAGAAATTACGGAGAAGTATTTTCATATAAATTCACAAAATACAAAAACTTAATTTTGAAGACTGGTGAGAGAGAGGAGGATAACAAAAAAAAAACACGGATTTTTCGGTACTTATATACGCTTTGTAGATATAAGGAAGAGATGCAACTTTTATTTAAACTACCGTTTATATCTCTCACCGTTTGGCAGTTCCGCAAAAAAATCTACATTTTTTTCAAGGGATGATTTTGCCTTCTCAAATATGGCACGAACAAAAAATAGTTCAGTGTTACGGATAAACTATTCTATTTGCACATAAAATGTTTCAGAATTTTTTGAATTTTTGGGTTGTCTAATCTCATTTGTTAGACGATTTTTAATATAAGAATTGAATACTCTAATTTTATAAGATATTTTGAGAGAAAAATGTCGAAGTATTGTAAAACAAATGTTATTGTATTTACGATGTTTCCTCCGATACTTATTAATTACGAAAAAATTTGATTGTGACGGAATATATATTTCTATGAAATATATCTCATTAATCGTAAAAATATAAAATAGATGGTTTATTTGTCAGAAATAAAAATTTTATTTCGCCATATTTAAATAAAGATTTATTTTAATAAAATAAATATATTTTAAATAAATATTTAGGTATCTTTTTCGCAGTGTATGTCCCAAATTTAAATTTTTGTTTTCTAAAATAGTAGAGTCAAAGCGTTATGACGTTTGAAATACTCCAAGGACTCCATTACGCTTTTGTAGGCGGAAATTATGACGGGCATTCAACCTGTGGACCTGTCGAATATACAACAAGTAGTGGACAAGTTCCTAGCTAAAGGATGCAACGCAATCATCCTTACACTCGGACCTCTCGGAGCTGCATACGCGTCGAAAATGAACAGAAACATCACGCGAATTTCCACTACTGAAGTCCACCCTGTGGATACTACCGTACGTATTGCATACACAGTATTATAGAACTGTCGTAATCACGATAGATTTCATGATAAATTGTTTGAGTCATTATTCAACAAAATTGAAGAAATCGTTCTTTTGAAGACGCATGTATTTTAATAATTTAATTATTCGATAACTTGATGAAGTGTCTCAGAATTATGCGATAATTCTAAGATACTTTCTATAAGTTTTTGTTAGATTTAACGCGGTAATTTTCGTTCTATTATTTACACGTACGGTCCGTATTTCCTGCTTATACAAATCTTGTAAATTGATTCGTGATTTCTTTCTCACGGTCGGAACGGTGAAAGTATTTGATGGTATTTTCCGGTCCACAATCTTTTGAGCGAACAACCGGTCAATTTCCGGACTGGACTGGAACGCGCTGATTCACTTAGTGATTCATTCAAATGATTGGCATGTATTTAAGACGGAATTGCTTCAGGCAGCTACATAATAAGTGTAACGATATGCGATAGGGTGCCGGGGATGCATTTTTGGGTGCGTTCGCATATTTCAAGGCGTATCATCCGCAGCTGCCGATGGACGAATGCATCAAGAGAGCTTGTACGGTCGCCACGTACTCCGTTCTTAAATTCGGTACACACGCGAGCTTCCCAACGAGAACCGATCTACCGGCAGAATTATTTATATAAACAAAAACGGAGTTATTTCGAAGTGTGTTATTTACAGATTTGATATTTTACCTCTTTCATTTATACATCTGATATCTGTTTTGCGGAATCTTTTTAAATCGAATATTTGTAAAATAAAAGTAAATATCAAAAGTTTTATGTACAAAATACGTAAACATACGTCCCATTTCCGAAAACCCGAAAAAACTTAAAAATAGCACAGTCAGGCGTTATAATGCAAATTAATGCAGCAGATTAAATTGATGACAATAAAATACTTAGAGAATGTGTTCACATATATAGAATGTTCACATATATAGAATGTAAAATCCAAATATATGTAGAATTAAAAGTCGAAATACCCCGTATGCATGTTTTATTTGTTTTTTTAATCATTTAGAAAACCGGTTCCATTGTTGATCTCCTCCGTGTAATTTTTTGCAATATCGTCGACGAATATATCAATTTTTTTGCGGTTAAATAGGATTCGTCCAAAAATTCGAAGACATGTTTAAATAACAACAACATTACCATAACATAAATAATGTTGCAGAACAAATTTCTACATCGATCTTGCAAAAAATGAACGGACTTAGAAAAAGTTAATATTTATTCTGGGATATTAAATTTCTAATCTGCGAAATCGGGGATCAGCTTTATTCTTACTCTCCTTTCTCTCTGTTTTTCCGACATCCTGGTACCATCTGGCATTGTAACTAAAGTCCGAAAATATATGAAAAAAAGGAAATTAATGTATTCTTATTATTTAATAACTTTAATACCTCAATTTTGAATGAAGAAAAAGTGAAATGATAGAATTTTTTTACAAATACAAAAAGAAACAACGATAGAGTAGTACAAATAAATTATGAAGAAAAATTTAATAAATAGCTGAAGAGAAGTAGATCGAAATTTGATTATTTCAAGTAGATTTTTTAAAATAAAAAAATATGTTTAGCTGTATTTATGTTGCATTAGAAAATCTCATTTTATTAATGTTACGTGCCTCCATTCGTAACGATTAAATTAGTACATTTATAGAATCTTTCGGATATTTTTTGTCTAAATATATTCGCGCATATACACGCGCACACATGTTCACGCTAGACGAAAAAAAAATAACGGTAATGGTAAGAGTTAGTGAAAATGCTAAGCGCTTTTACGACATGTGTGTTCTCCGACCTTTTAAAAAAAACGAAGGCATGTCCGGGTATCCCGCCAGAGTGGCCGATGATTCCACCTCAACTGGTTCACGCGAACGTACAGCAAGAACGGCGTTATTTCAGAGAGGGAAAGTGATGGAAGGGGCAAACGTTCTTGCACGTAAATGTCATTTTAAATGCTTTCGCAAGGTGGTGGCGACTTTTAATATTTTGGCAGCCGCGTCGCGATGACGACGACAGGCCTATATCGCTCTCAGCGTCTAAAATACCGTCTCAAACTTTTCGCTGACCTGAAGATAATGAAGCCTTTCCGCAGCTTTATCTATAGGATGCGGGCCCGCGGAATCAGGAATGAAATGGTCCAATCCCGGTGTTTTACCTTCCGCATAGTGTCTCACTGGTAATCCCTCGAAGTGCCGAGTTTTGTAGGAAAAAATCGACAGTAATTGGTAACCGGGAGTCTTTTCCCTTGAAATAATTGCCGGTACGTGCGTTCGCGTGACTAGATCGGTGGTATCCGAGACGCACGAGCGTCAACGCGGGAAAATTGTGCCGTGAGTAAACGTCAAAAGGGAAAGGCGTTGCATTACTACTTTCGAAGTAACTCCCCTCGCGCACTCTCGTCACGCGTAATCGTCATCGTCATTACCATCCTCGCGCCTCATGGTGCTATACGTGAGGATATTGCTGAGGACGAGATTCCACGAAGCACGAGACACTCGGTCTCTCCTCTTTCCGCTATAGATGGGCATTACACCAAGGTGTGACGTCAATGCCCGAGATTGGCTAGCGATACTAAATCCATGTTTAAGGGAACAGACAGCGACGGCAGAGGCGGCGGTAGCGGTGACGAGGAAGATGCGGCAGGTTCATCGAGAGGGAACGAGCTTTGACGTCAAAGAGGAGGGCGCGCATCCTCGAAGAAGAGGAAGCCGGCGTGCCGTGCTGCGCGACCGAAGAAACTCTTCTCAGTTCTCGGGGCCCCGGCCCCGGCCCCGGCCCCGGCCCCGGCCCCGGCACCCTGGCAGGGGCTGCACAAGATGCCGATAAAAGGAGAGGGGGGGATTAGTCATGTCTTCGTGTGTACCGGCACGCGCAAGCCCCCGTTAAAGTGGGGCAACACCACCCACGTTCGCAGGCAGGATAAAAAATCCTTCGGGGATCAGGGAATACTCAGTTTTGAGCAAACCATTAAGCGAGACGATCGAACCGAGACGAAGAGAGACAATCGCCTTGTCCCTCGGTCTTACAAGTCCGCGTCGGGAATTCCGAAAGTCACCGAGACTCTCGCGTGTCTTGCGCTGGTCAGTACCGCATGCCAAACTTCGACTGGCGAATCATCACAGAGAATCGCGCGGTATCCAGGCTAAAATATTGTTAGATCGTCGAAATATTGTCAACTTACGTCGCATGGTCGAAAGATCCGTCAAACGGTCGGTCAAACCTGAAAAATTTCGATTCCAAATACTGTGTCCCGTATTCACGTTTTCCAGTGTCTCGCTGAGATATTCGCTAGATTTTGAATTTCAAAAAAAAGCTCAATAAACGAAATATAATTCCGGAAAATAATCTATTTTCAGTGGGAAAATTGATCGGTTAAAAGTTTGAAAAAATCTCATTGAATCACAGTTCTGGTTGCAATCTCTGATTGCAATCGTTTATTTCCATCACGATTGTATTATTACTTGAAAAGTGTCCGGAAGAAAAGCTGACATCATTGATAGAGAGAGAAGGATGTTTAAATGAAAAGATATTATTCCACTGTGATTAAGAAACGTGATAAAAACAACGTTAAAAAAATAAAAGAAATTCCGAGATTGCGTTGGAAAAAATTATATGTGACGAAAAGCAAATCTCGGAAGAAGCTGAGATCCATTCCAGGCTATTGAGAGTCAAGGAAGAAGAAGAAGAAGAAGAAGAAAAAAACAGCCATCGACAAAGACTGCCAATCTTCGAAGATCTCTTTGAACTTATCAGATCGACACAATGGCGATATTCAGCGTCAGATTTTGCCTGCCTGTTCTTGTTGCCTATGTCATCGTCAACATACCGCTCGTTCAAGGTCGGAGTCTAAGACGACGACACGGACATCACTCTCATTCGAATTATTACAATTTCGAGGAATCGCTGCCACGAGATTTATCGGGACGTCTCGATGACGATCTGGAGTACTACCACGATTTCCAAGGACAGAAGAAAAGTCGCGAATACCCACAAGTTCTGGATCGTTCCTTGGAGTACGAGGACTCGGAGGAGCGAGTACCAACGTCCTTCCGTCGATACAAGCACGAGTACGATTCGAGAGATCGCGAGTCTTTACGAAAGGATTTCCTGCGCAAGCACAACGACTTTGACGCGCTCCCGATGAGATTCGTTGCTAGGAGAAAACGTCACAACAAATTTGCGACTGTCGCAAACTATCGCAGATTTAATTCGAAAGACGTAACCTGGCAATACGAAGATGAATTCAGGGAACAAGAAAAAGTTTTCGAATTGGAAGTGAAGCAGGCGCAGAACAGCTCTATTTGCAACTACACCGTGGAGTCAATCCCAGACACCCGGGGTTCCCGGGTACCGAAGGATCTGGAGCACGTGAAGTGCAATCACATCGGCAGCAGCTGTCAGGGCACCGGCACTTACTGCTGCATACAGACCTACAGAAACATCGAGGTATCCTACGGCGACGGCGACACGGAGACGATGAAGCTCTACGTTGGTTGCGTGTGTGCCCTTCAGGTCTTCGATAGTATGATGAGCTCGGAGATATCCATCATTGATTGACACCGAGAACTCGCTAGGGTAACTTGGGGGAGGCAGGGGAGCAGTGACGATTCGCTTCGGTGATGAATTCGCCTCGGTGGCGACGATCACTGGCGGTGATCTTCGGACCGGCACGAATCGAGCTAGACGCGTCTTCGAAGGAGACGGCGATTGAAACCAAGCAAAAAACGCAACTGTATTGTCGTGAATGACCTTGCAATTGGCAATCCGTAGACGAATGGACATCTTTCTTTTTTTTTTCTTTTTTTTTTCTTTACACAGGAACTTGTTTGAAGATTGCGTCTAGTGACGCGCGAATACCGGGAACTTAATAGATTTACTTAAACGTTTGACGTTAGAACGGTGACAGGGAGTTACGGAACTGCGGTCGGACGGTGGGAGGAGAAAGTTACAAAAGAGCGGAACCGCAGCGTGCGTGTACGAGCTCAAGATGGTCTCTTCTCAGTTTTTTGCCCCCTTCGCTTCTGAGACCATTCGCAGTCGATAATACACATGCGTAGCCAACTAAATCGCGACCGTCCCTCTCGACATCATTATGTAACACCAAAAACAATAGAAATTAAAATTAAGATGATAGAGTCGATAGGTAGCAAAGCAAATTAACATAGATTCCTAAAAATTTACAATTCACTTTTAAAATAAATTCAGAGTGTCATAAGAGAAAGAAAGGAAAAATTAGTGGATAAATAGCAAGAATTTTTTTGGTGCATGAAATTATGCTGAAAGAGAAGCAGAGATTGTGGTACAAAATTACCACAGTTCCGTTCAGTCTTTTTTTCCAAGACCTTTCTGCGGGCCTCGTGTCGAATTGCAATGTCTAAGCATCTCTCGGATAGTATATAAGATACCGATTCAAGTGCCGTGACGTGTAACGTCGCCTAATAGGAATAAGAAATTATTGTTTACGCTTTAGGTATTTATAGATTCTCTCGGCCGTGTTGTTGCCAAACAATGTGATAAAACACGTACTCGATCACAACCAATCGCTCAGGTAGTGTTAAATCCGGTCAGACGTGCACGTAGCACGTACCCGAGTGCAATTATCATCGCGCATTCATCACGCGCGTCGTTTAGATGGATAATGATAATTGCAAGAGTGAATCATGAATATCCGCCGCGATTGACGCACATTATCTATTTATCGCATACATCTTGTACCATCTCGCCTATTTATTTTCGTCAGCATCTATCCATTCACTTATATTTATCTATTTATTTATTTATTTATTTATTTATCTCCGTTTATTTATGCAGGTATTTATTCCGAACTGTTTATGTGCAGCATGTAACGAGAATTTGTTCTCAATCTATTCAATCAAAGTGATATCATTTTTTCGCAAAGAAATAAGCAAAAAGCTTTGAGATAATTACGAGCGACGGAAGGCGTGTACTTGTTGAAATTTACATATGTTAATTGGCATATAATGTGACTGATGCAATTTAAGATATCGGAACATGTGATTTGCATGGAACCTACTTGTGAGTTTTTACATATGCAATTTTAGCTTATTTCTGCGATTTTTTTGATATGTATATGTATTATGGAATAAGAGACGAACAGTATTAAATACCGATAATTTGATATCGATATAAAATTGTAATTGTAAAATTATCACACGCGTGTACTTTTATACTCCTGTAAAAGATTATACTGCTGTGGTTTAGTGAAAGGTAAACAGTATTAAAATAAAAATGTTTTTCTGTAATAATTCTGCATCTCTTTTGTATTATTTCATAAATGCTCCCTATATTATATTAAAATTATGAAAAAAATGTTCAAAATTATGATCCTTCAATTTTTCAGGATCAAAGTGGCGTGAATACGAGGATTGTTTATGTTTTGCTTGTGACCAACGGTTCATATAAAATATTTTAGTTTAAAAATACATTTTTTTATGCAATTTTTAAATTACCATTAAATTAATTATAATTAACTTGATTCAAAAAGAAATGTTTAAATTTAAATATCCAAAAAATGTACTGTGCTGAAAAAAAAAGGAATTTCCAAAACAAGGAGTTTCCCTTCTATTTGCTTACATATACTTGTTGACATTATTTTCTCTAGTGTCCCTTTTCCTTCATCTATTTCCAAGTTTCTTGTAACTTTTTACTCTAATGTTCCTTATCGGTTTTCGTTACATCGAAAAAAATGCATATCTATATATAATATATTACAAGTCACGGTCTGTTATGATCTTCGATTCTCTCTGCGATAAGGACAACTCTAAGGATTCCCCGCATTTTCCATGAAGGAGTCTCGGCGAGCCGGTTTCACCGGCGCGGCGTCAGGAAGCCTAGCGGACAGACGATCGGTCTGTGACGAATGCGGGTACTTCTTCCGCAAGTGAAATTCTCAATGTTGCTACACACTCGGCAGCTCTGACGTATGTTGGGACGGTCTTTCGGTTGCGCGGTGATTCACAGCGAATTCCTCGTAGACGCGCGTCTTCCGAGGAGGGATTTCCCTGAGAGGTTCCAGCGCGAATCTCGGGGGCCCCTGCGGCCTATTCGAGATCGCGAGTCACGAGTCGAGTTACCAATGTGCATAACAGCGCACGTATTGGTAACCCGCGCTGCAACATAATCACCGGCTGTTGAGCCACACAGCTCAGGCATCGCGCGGTGCATTGCGAACGAGAAAAAGAGAAAAAGAGATAAGGAGAACGCGGAGGACTAAGGGAGAGGGCCCTACAACGTGGAGGGGCAGGTTGGTAACGGAAGACGCGCGATTTGAGATATTGCAAAAATTTCCGATGTGTCATCGCGCGGAAATGCTGAATTTTAACGGGGTATCTCTTCCCGCGTCTCTCCTCTACAACGACTGCAGCCGGCTGACATTCGCGCGAAGATATCGTGCGACGGCGACGACGACGACGACGACGACGACGACGATGATGGCGGAGATGGTGGGGGGGGGGGGGGGGGAAGACATAAAACCGCAAAGAGGCGAAATGTTGCGCTGGTGTCCGAGAAAGACAAATGGATATATGCCTAGAGTTTAACCCAAGCGCGCGAAAGCGCAAATTCTACGTATGGTAAATAAAGTTTCAAGTAAAGACGGTTTATATCCTTTTCTTCCTTTCTTTTTTACTTTTGGCCTAAAACAGTTGTGTTATATCGTTGCACAAATCATGTGAAAAAAGTTGCTTTGGTTAAATTAGATAAAACTGTAATATTTTGTAAATTATGAAATACTGATTAAACATTTCTTTAACCCTTCGTGGTCACTTGGGGTCCAGAGGACCCTAAAAAGGTGTGAGGCTTTATATTTCTAAGGTCTTTTATTAAAACGGGACTTAAACTGTTATCCGAAGTTTAAAATATTCTTCTTGCACCTTCAACCGCATGTTGTTCCTTGGACGTCAGACCCTTTGCAATTTTTTTAAATATGTTAAAATTAAAAATTCTTTAAAAAGCCACTGCATTTCCATATTTTACAATGTTCAAAGTATGTTCAGTAATTTTTGCAATTTTAAAGAACAAAGCTATAAATACGGCAATCAATTAAGATGTTGGAGTCATTTTGCCCCTTGTGTTTCCACGAAGGATTAAGCAAAATCATAAAAAATAAGCAAATTTTGCTGTAGCAACATTTGAAAGTTGCTACTTTGGATCTAATAGGAAAATATCTTTACCTGTTAAACTATTTATTTTTTGGTAATTGTATCTTAATCCCTTTTCGCACAAAATAATAAGATAAATCGATGTAAAGAAAATACGTAGTCGCTTTTAAACAAAATATACAATTTCCAATATACGTACTTGCAAACTACATTTTTTTAAAGCAATTATGCGTTTTCTTTACCTCAATTAATTTATCTTATTATTTTGTTTATAGAAGTATTAAGGTATAAGTTATCAAAAAATAGTTTAACAGATAATGATACTTTTCAGTCCGATTAGACCCAAAATAGCAATTTTCCTTACAGAAATCTAATACTAGTTAATTTAATACTGGCCAATTTATTACTGAGAAATAGTAATGGATTATTTATTTGGAGTACTAAAAGTATTAAACAACAGTGCTTTTAGTACTTAAAATAAGTAATTAATTACTGTATTTCAGTATTGGTTAGCATTAGATTTCTATAAGAGTCTCAAATGGCATTACAGCAAAATCTATCTATTTTTATATTTTTGCTTAAGAAAACTTTGGATCGTCTTATAATCTACAAAATAACACAGTTTCAGCCAATTAGACCAAAACCACTTTTTCATACGATTTGTGTGGGATCTTTTATGCGTTCAATCGGAACGGTCCAGATTGCAGTCTCTAATACAATTCCATCCGCGAATATACATAGAAGGAAACGCGTGTGGCGCGGAGTTTACAAGTTCATTTAACTGTGCCGTTAATCTTTAACAAACCTGTTATTCCGTGTCTAATGTCGACTCGCGTATTAAACATGAATACCAAAATCATCGTTATCATTATTACAATTTCGACTTAAGTGAAGTGGTGTGTTTGCGAAGTCGATTCTGCCCTCGTAACTTGAACTTTGATTTCTACGCAAGAACAACTCTGCGAGAGAATAACTGAGAGCTGCAAAGAATTTAATTTACTGATCTTTTTCAAAAATTCTTCTAAACTACATTTTATTAATTTCCCGTGATCTTTAAATTTTAACGATTTGCGTGAGCATAAAGAATTTTTATAGTCCCGCGCGATGGCGGACACGGCTATTGACAAGGATATATTTACAGGAATATATTTACGTATACTTGAAGTATAACGATCGGCTTACGACGACGGCACAGCCGACGGTACATTTTACACTTTAGCAAGATAATGAAGTGTAATCCTATATTTTCTTCGCAAGAATAGGAACGGCTTTTTTGCGAGTTTTTTGCGCGAGCGAACTTTTCCACGTTGTAAGCGGCAGTTAACAATGGCCGATCACTTTTTCCTTTTCCTATCAAATTAATGAGCAGGGAAATATCAAGTTTTTCGAGAAAGCTCTGATTTTAATATAAACCTTCGATCACATCGAGACATGCACGCTCGTCGAGACGAGGACCATTGTGAAAGAAGCTACGCGCGCGATTTAGAATTCACATAAGAAGAAGAATGCCCTATCTCTCGCGAGAGCGAAACATTATTTACGATAAAATTCTTCTAGAGGTCGAGCAGGTTCACAGTCGTCCCGGGAGATAATATTGGAGTCCTATTTTTGATCCCAGACGCTTTAAAAGTGCTAATTTTAATATTAAACGCGTAACGCGCTCATCACTCGCACCGGAAACCAATAAAAAGAACGTTTATGCTGAACGTTTTTGCTGCGTCCGTCCGATCACCGGGTGAGTGCTTAGCGTGATGCTAGCCAGCCCAAATTGGCTATAATGTAATTTTAATACTTCTGCTTATGATCGGAATCTCGGGTACCTTGAAAAGTCGCCGGTGCAGCCGGTTTTAACGAGCGGATCGTATTCTACGATTCTTTGAGATCCATGGCCCCTCTGCATCGCCAGTCGTCAAATCGCTCGTCGACTCGCCGATTGACATTTGCGTGGGACGATTGCGTGGAGCGGAATAGAGAGAGATGTTAACAGGTGATAAGGTATGCAGAGGGATGCCCCGACCGGGCACATACCGCAGTCTCTGATTTGCATGCTAAAGTCACTGCGAAGGCCGTCGCGCCGCGCCGCGAGTTCGCTGAAAAGTATTACACGTCGCATGTATGTATGTTTCTACGCAATGCGCCGATAATAATGGCTTTTACGGGCGATAACGAAAACTTACTGACTGACGTGACTTTGCGAAATATCGACGGACGTCAACCCGGGCAAGATCGGATATCTAGGCATTTATTATTCAAGACGTAAAGAGAAAAATGTTCCTCTCCTTTTTCTGACGCATGAGCAATAAAGTTGCTGATGGGATCAATCTACGACCAGAGGGAAAAGATATTAATTGCTCGTCGGAACAAATTTATACGTAACTATTCTAAAGTAATTCGTAATATGAGATATTACTACAACTTCGTCAATAGGCACTATTGCAAAGTCTTTTTTTAGCACATTGCGAAAAATGTAGTAAATTTTAATAAATGTTTATTTGAATATAGTGTCAATTAAATATTTACTTATACAATAAATAAATATTTACTCGATAGAAAGAGATAGGTTAATAGTTATATCAAATTAATAGTTTTTATACCAAATAAAAATATCTTTATTTAGTATATAGTAAATATATTTAGTTAACATTACTTAAACAAATAATTTATTAAAACTTAATTTTTTTTTTGAATGCAGCAAAGTGTTTCCTTTTCATTTTTCAATTGATTACAATGCACATATAAAGTGACGTCTTCAATGAAATTAAATTTAAGTTTTAAGGCCTAAAAAATTGGTCAATCACAGTCGAATGTGAAGAGAATAATCGACTACGATTGGTTAATTTCTTATAGCTTAAAGCTTAAATTTTACACCGTAAAATCTCTTGTAGACTTCGTTTAAAACGTGCGCGTCCGAGAGAGTAATTTCGAATTCTTACTATTTTCCAGAAGAAAGCGTTATTGTGTATTGAGTGACGAAAATGTTTAGAAGTGAAAACTAAAAATGGAAAAGACATTTGATCCATTAGATATATTATCAAGTTACAAAAATAATTCTTTTTATATACATATATATATATATAGAGATCTGAGCTCTGTTTTGAATATTATAAGAAAGAGAGATACTTTCTCTTTTTTAATAAATTCTTCTCTCAAGAAACTTTGATTCCACTTAAAGTTAATTTATGAGAACGTCTTAATTTCATAGTTCAAGCTTTTCATTCGAAAGCAAGAAAGATAAAACAAATGTACGTTCTTCATATCGTTTTTAATTTCTTTACAAATACATGTATTCTTTCGCGTTTGGACGGAGCAGTGTTTTTGATATTAATTCTTTAGTCGACGTTGCATGTGTCGCCCGGTCTACAGCAGCACGTCCGGCAGTAGGATTTAATTTCGCATTTTTTTGTTATTGCTCACAGCAGAACAAAAGCAAACGTTCTTTTTTACTGCTCTCGTCCTTTTTTCTGTTTTTTCGCCGTTTCTTGACCCAATTAACATCGCGGCTCCGTTTCGTAATACGAAACAAAATTCCATATCTGATGTAAAATAATCGAATGCGATGCTATAAAACTGGTACTATGTTCATCAATATCATAAACATTAAAAGGTTACAGTATAGGCTGACGTCAATGCCGTCAAAGAAATTTGTTAAATTCAATTAGAAAAGTTGAAGTATCGGCTGGCAAAAAGAACCGAAATATAATTTAAAGAAAAAGAAATATGTAGTTTCCAGATCGGAACAATATTTAAATGAGATAAATATTGCAATTATTTTGCCGAATTAAAATCATGAGCTGGAGAAAGTGAATCAGAAATATGTTCAACTGATACTTTATGGATAGACTTTTGGCTTTAAAGGCAAATCTTAACGATTCATTTTAATATTCCCGCAAATTTTTGTAACAAAAATGTTGGATTGAAAAAATATAAAATTTTAACAGAAATAGAATTAAGATCTTATACCAAACAGAAAACTAGTTTAAATTATGTATATGAGCGAAAGTGAATGTCGCATGGATGTGAAAGAATTCGTCTTATGCGCTGCGGTGCAAAACGGTGTTGGAAATACTTTATTTGCGAAATTCGACTCTCAGACTCGTTGGTCTCGA
This sequence comes from Trachymyrmex cornetzi, assembly GCF_001594075.2. Taxonomy (NCBI): domain Eukaryota; kingdom Metazoa; phylum Arthropoda; class Insecta; order Hymenoptera; family Formicidae; genus Trachymyrmex; species Trachymyrmex cornetzi. Next base: position 878,539 of record NW_017298058.1, read on the forward strand.
GTCGAGAATTCTGGCGATTCGAGAGTTGCGGCATTGCGGCGGTAACGCGGATCATCGATAAATTGCCGGAACAAGCCGGGCGGCCGACGCGACGCGGCGCGACGCGACGCGACGCGACGGCCGCGATTCGGGAGCCCTTTTTTCAGGCACACAACGACACACGGCTACGATACGGAGGGGACGGCCGGACAGGGCCGACGGCGAGTTGTGGACCCAGGCAAAGCTCAGTAGGACGTAATCGGCTGAAGGGATTTCGTATTTATCGTACACCATGCATATATCCCTGGTGAAGCGCGCGAGCGCGCGTATTTCGTTGCTGCGAGAACGTCCACGGATATACGTGGAACGTGGGCCTGTGGACGCGCGCGTCCATCCACGTGTACACGTGGAAGGAAACCCGGCGTGTGGATACCGAGGAGAGAAAGAGAGAAAGAGGGATGGTACGTATTTCGAAGACTATCAATCATTGGTAACCTGTAAAGGATCTAATTATCCTGGAGCTGACTGGGCTCCGTTCGCTGCACCCACCGCTCGTCTTGTCCACCCCCGTTGGTGGTAGCGCTTCCACCCCCGATGCTCCGTCCCGCTCCTCCCCCGCCCCCTCTCTCTTTCGGGAGGCCCCCTTTTTCGCTCTAGCAACCACCCTTTTTCACAGGAGAGCAAGGCGGACGAAGACAGAGCGGCGGCGAAGGAGGAAGCGAGGGATTCCAGAGGGGAGGGGATGGGGGTGAAATTAGAGAGAGAAGGATCGCAATCGAGAGAACGTTACGAGAGTGCAAAGAGCGAGCTTCCACCTTGAGAGAGAGAGAGAGAGAGAGAGAGAGAGAGAGAGAGAGAGAGAGAGAATATGAGAGAGAGAGAGAGAGACGTGGCGGGTGTCGGTGCGCCGCCTTTTTTTCGTACACGCCAGCCCCATGTCTGGCGGCGTGTGTGCGTGTGCACACGTACGTGCGGCAGTGTGCGTGCGTGTGAGGCAGGTGTATAATAGTGAGTGCGGGTAGTTGGTTAGGTGGCCCGGTCGATATATCAGGGCTCCGCTGCAGCTGTCTGTCAGGCTCGCGAACTCAGCGCTAGACGACGGGCTCGGGGTCTAGAGAAAAAAGCGACGGGCTCATTCCTTCTCTCTCTTCTTCTCTTTTTCCCTCTTTCATCCCTTCGCTCTCGCCCTCTTTTTTCCTCTCCGTCCTACGTTCACATCCTCAACCCTTCTCTCCCTCAACCCTTCTCTCTTTCTTCCTTTCTCTCTCTCTCTCTCTCTCTCTCTCTCTCTCTCTCTCGTTCCCTCTTCGTTCCTTGCTATTTCCCTCTCTTTTGCTGCTTCTGGGTAATTTTTCATCGTTGCAGCGGACGACAGAAGCGCCGCGACGGCGGAGGCGGCGTTGCCGCGGATACGCACACGAAGACGAACGTTGGCGCGCGCGCGCGCGCGCGAGCGCGAACGCGAACGCGAACTCGAGACCGCACGGGGGTGATGGTGCACCGATACATGCGATCCCGCGGACGTACAGTGCGCACGATTGTCGGATATATCGTAGTGACGCTCTGAAAAATTTAAGAGCGAAAAGGAACGCACAAGTTCCTCCCTTAATCCTTCCGCTGCCAAAGCTTCCTCGCATTCTTTACGCGCGGCGATCCGACAAACGTTGAACGTATAATCTATTTTAGGTAATACAACATTACGAACAAATAATTATAAGTATTAATAAAGTACCGTACTGATGTACGCGGTCCAATGGCAGAAATACATTTTTAATGATCCCTGTTAATCTTAAAGTTAATCATAAAGTGATCTTGCCTTAAGATCACTTTATTATTCCTTTTAAAACAGTAAAAGTGTTGATCCTCCAATGTATTAAAATATCAAAATCAATTTAACACTAGAAATAAAAAATCTAATACTACAAATAAATTTCATTTATTTGTATTTATATTTATTAGGTATTATATTTATTAGGTATTATCAACTATCTTATAAGATAAGATGGGATGAGATCTGGGACCACTTTTTTTATAACAAAACGAAAGTTCGAGAAGAAAGAGTTTATAGAACTAAATGGTTTTAATAGAGCGTCAGAGTAGCATTTAGTGGAATTTTCATTGATGCTGATTGTTTGATATAAAAAGACAGTATAATAAGATAAAATCTTTCAATACTTTTTTATTTTTTAAAAGGGTAATGGTAATGATATTACAATTATCACAATATTATGTGCGTGCGTGCGTATGCGTGCGTGCGTGCGTGCGTGTGTACGTGCGTGCGTGCGTGTGTGTGTGTGTGTGTCAAATCGTATTACTTAATTATTATATAAAACAATTTTAATACGATAATGTGTGTCAAATCGTATTACTTAATTATTATATAAAACAATTTTAATACGATATTTACAGTGTGCACATTTGAAATAAAAAATATTTTACACTTACGATTAGTAAATTTATCGCCGTTTTATTTTTCAGAAAATTGAAGAAGTACGTAAAATTTAAATTTCAACGAGACACCTGAAAAAGATTTCTATGCTTATCTATGACAATAAAAATTAGAGGTACTACTGTCACGCGTATAATATAAAAAATTAAATTCATCGAAATTACACCGATTTTTAGCGCCCGCTTTACGATACCAGGGCGTTTTCCACTGTCAATGAGGCGCACTGTACGCAGTCGGAAACCACCGCAGCCACGTGGACCAACACACGCGGAGAATCCGCGAAAAAAAAATGTCCAAGGCGCACGCATACTCGCAACACACATACATACACATACATAACAGAGAGAGAGAGAGAGGGAGAGAGTGAGAGAGAATATACGAAAGCATGGACACATATGAAATGCGCTCGCGCTTTACACGGGCAGTGCCCTACGAACACCCGCGAAAAATCCGCTCAATCACACCCTCACACGACCGCATCGCGTATCTGTCCACGTGCACCCACATGCGCTTGTCCCTCCCTTTCCCAACGGGGTGCGAGAGAGAGAGCGCGCGCGCGCACAGGCGCACGTACGTGTAGATACATACACATGTATGCACACGAGAACGCTTGCGAAGATCCAGAGATGTGGATACACAGAGACAGACGCGATGGTAGGTAACCCCCGCGAGACCCCCTGCGCAGTCACCCCCGTCTCTCCCTCCTCCACGTCCTCTTCCTCCTCCTCACCCCATCCTCTCTCGTGGTAGCAAACCTCTCTAGGGGAAAAAGTAGGAAAAGAGTGGGGAGGATCGATTTTTACTGGGGCAACCGCCCCTCCCCCCTCCCGCATGCACCCTCCTGCATCACCGCGCTCTCCCCCTTCCATGTTCCCTTCTCTTCCCTCAC
>NW_017298058.1:882216-903657 GCF_001594075.2 Trachymyrmex cornetzi
AATTCGGTACCTACGTGGTTAAGCGAGGGGAAACAAAACGTTGCAAGTGAAGAATCGCGAGATTTCACGAGAACATCGAATACACCGAGGATTGCGCACCCCACGTTTTATCTAAAATAAAAACGGTTTTAAAACTTGAGCGTCAGTAACTTTGTTAATTCCTGTTAATCATCGTAGTCTTTTTGCAAATAAAAATAATTTGACGTCATGATGCAAGGTCGTTAAGCTACTTGTTACTTTTGTCCGTATTAATTATTTTGTATATTATGTTCTTTAGCTAAAGTCGTTGATGTCCAAATCATTTATTAAATACATCTTTGATATGTGATATAATATTTGGTAGTTTTTTTTTTATTGAAATAATTAAATATATGTATATGAATATAAATCATTGTTGTGAAACATAATTTGTACCACTATTAAATGCAAAAATATAAATTTCAGAATAAATTATATGTGAAAAAGTTAAACGCAATGGAATTAAGTTAAAGTATTGCATAATCCCCTATCGTAAATAGTTGCATGTGTTTCAAGTGCGCTACATGTAATAGCTTTACCGTAAACATATAAATGTAACAATTATATTATATAATTTATTACACATTTATTACACACATTAGTCATTCTATTGTTAAATTTATAATTAATGCAAATCTTTAAACGAATTAATTATCAATACGCGATAAGGAAAATATATTTTTCTAAAAGATGATGTCATAGGTTAAATGACGTCAAGTCAGCAAGATAAGCGTCGATAATACTTGATTTATACAAAATCGTTATTATCGGACAATTTTCAGCTTACGCAGGTATTGTAATTTTACGCAATCCACAGCGCGTTACGTATATGACTTTACGTCACGAGCAAAGTCATCATGCTGACAGAAAGTTCTCTCTTCAAAGGAAGAATTATCTAATTTCTTTGTAGAAATCTTCCTTCAGCGATGATTTAACCGTTAATCTCATCATCATTTAAGAGAAGTCAAGTTGACTCGTTATCCCCCATCCTATCTCGATGATCCCGTCCTATCTCTTACGCACGTTCGCATTATTGGCACGTCCCGCGCTGATTCTCTCCCTCGCATCGTTCTTCTTTTTTTTTTTCCGAGCGTGCTCGTGCTTCTCTCTTTGCTAACGGCGGCGCCTCTCCAGAATGACAAGGTCAGTAGCTGGCATCGAAGACAGGTCGGGGCGATTGTTGAGGTTGCGGATCGGTGTCAAGTAGGTACCCTATGCCATGTGCGACGGCCCATTCAGTCGTTCGTTCATTCAGAAATATCCTGCCTCTTCTCCCCCTTTCATCTCTTTCTCTCTCTCTCTCTCTCTCTCTCTCTCTCTCTCTCTCCCCGCCATTCAACAAGTAGATCATCGAGCCTATGCGGCACCCTCTACCGTCGGACCTACGCAACTTCCAAGGGTTACGAGCTGACTGAGGGGGTTGTTATGCAATAAATCCGAGTTCCCTCGAGTCTCCTTCAGGGGCTCGCGCGTCCTGCGGGACTTTCTGCGCCTCTCTCTCTCTCTCTCTCTCTCTCCCTCTCTTTCTTCGCACTCCCACCTCTTTCTTTTTCTTTATCCCTGTATACCGAGTACGCTGGAGAAGTCGACGACCCCAAGAGCGTTGTCGGGAGAATTTTGAAGGGTCGTCTTGCACGAATATCGAGGAATCTTCGCGCATCGAATAATCGTATCGATATCTTTTATGTAAAAAGAGACCACATTGCGACCTAAATAGCAATACCGTCTTTCGAAGTGTTTGAGAGGAGAGAGCTTTTAATCGAGTCTTACAACATTAGTTTAAAAATAAACGATAACAAAGACTGATGTTCTCTGTGACTTTTTTCAAAGAGGAAGAATACAGAGAACAAACAACGAAGGCGAGCTGTATTCGAAACTCGAGCAAACTATTCAGAAGTGATTTATTCAAAAGTTTCACGATGCTGAATTCAGCTTGGATGATAAGAAGCAATTAAGAAAGCTTCCGTGAAGGTCGAGTTTAATGACGAAATAAGTACATTGATGGAAAGTGGGAAGAGAAATCTTTGCATTGGAAATTAAAGGATAAAACAATGTGTTACACCAAGGAACCAAATTGCAAATCCAAAGATGCAAAGCATGTAAAGGTTCTCATCCATAATGTTTAATTACATGGAACACTAGCGGCAAGTGTGCCTTATCGTTTCCGCGTCTCTCTAATATTAACGCGATACGGGCGCATTCGCGTATCACATTAAAATCTCGCCTCAGCCGCAGTTTTTTCCGCGCTGAGCCGTTAAGCTTGCCATCCAGCAGTTTTTCCCGTTGCGGGTAGAAAGGGTATCGCTGGTATTTATAGATTTCAGCATAAATTAAATGGCTTGGGAGAAAAGAATGGAGCCAGTGAGCCGAGACTGGCAACCCATCCGGACGATGTACGAACGAACGAACGAGCGGCGGCGATTTTGCGCTAATCACTAATCAGAGCAAGCTTGCTGTCGGGAAGGAAAGAGAGAGAAAGGGGCGGGGGGGGGGAAGAGAGACGGCCAATATAGTGTCCGCCCAACCCCTTTTAGCACTATGATGTCAGCCATGGCCAGCACGGCGCAACAACAACAACAGCAACACAACAACGCGGTCGGCATGATTATAATAAGTGATCGCTTGGATACTCGATGTGTGCCAAACTGGAAAGCTTTCTGCCAGGTGGAATAATGGGCTGCTCTGCACAGTCGACCGACGACATTGCCACTCATCACGGTCTCATCACTGTCACTGTCTACTCGACAAAGCCCTTTTGTCCATAACGGACGTGGTGCAACGACGGCGGTTCTGAACCCAGTGCAGCGCCCAGCAGCGCACGCTACCCCCGTACTCCCCAATAAACGCGAAGCGAGGCTTTTTTATGAAGCGCATTACGTCCCGAGATTGCGATTATTCTCGCTTGCGCTCGCTACGAGTCGCGCTAGCTTCTCCACAGCGAGTTCTTTCAGATAGGCGGGACGTGACGTCTCGCGTTACGCCGCGCCGGCCGTCTCGTATCGATTTGTTAAATATCGCGACACCTAATGGCATAAAAAGAAAGAAAGTATATATGGTATAATACGTCATTACATATAAATTAATCGGAATCCTATTACGCATCGGATAATGCATATTATTATGCGTTATCGATTTTTAATTTACCTTCTCTTATTTTTTCGGCAAATACATACATACATACATACATAGGAAAAAGCGTCAAACATATAATTTTTTTAATCAAATGCGTAGGATCCTTTAATTTAAAATTTTAACAATAAGATTTATTACGACGAAATTTGCTTTCTACATTCGAGAAAAGTATTACGTTAAAAAAAGGTATGAGCAATGGGAAATAAAATTAATCACTTTATCAATAAGTCATGTAATATTGCGGATTAGAATTATGAAATACACGATTACAATGTTATTAATTGACAATATTTGAAAATCATGATAAACAGATATCGCAAAATAGTGAACAGCGAATGATGTGAAAATATACACACGTCATGCGATAACTTTCGGAAATACCGAAGATTTACGTTGAAAAGTGTAAGGAAAAAAAATGTTTGGTGTAAGACTTGCGACTTGTGCAATCGATACGTAATCGCGACGTAGCGCCACGATGGAAATTTTGTTTCTTTGATGCACTTTGATTACGAACGGTGTAGCTTCGCATGAAGTTATATTACGAAATTCTGGACGATGAAAAATGATCCACGATGAGGAAAACCATTGTGGAAAAATTCATAAATGATTAATTAAGAGACCAGCTTCTGAGGATCTAGTAAAATAATTTCACAAGAGTATAATTTCATTGATGTTAATTCATGCCTGAAGTATACGATGTGCACATGCACGTTTATCCGCGACACTCATACATGTGTACTCACGCACAGCCTTCAGTATCTGCAACTCTAGTTGCTTCCTCGTATCGGTGTTGCCTATAACACGGCGTCTTTGGATACGTACAGATCGTCTTAGAATTAAAATGTAAATATACATTCTAATTCTATGCATAATTTTGTAAAAGTCAGCGATAATTTTTGTAAGACTGAAATGCAAGTAATTTAATTAAAAATTCGAAATATTTCGCGAATTAAAGTATATCATTTTGAAAAGATGAGAAATACACGGGTTTCAAATTTAGTGAGTTTATAACATCAAAGGTGCAAAGATTATACAGGATCCAATTATACAGGATATGTACCTGGGTAAAACCCAAAGTCAAATTTAAAATATGAGAATTTAGGACCTCAAAACAAACAAAATTTTCCTCTGGAAGTTTGCTCGCAAACATTTTGGTTAAGAAATATTGACTTTTTAAGTTACGCGAACTATAAGAAATAAATAAATATAAGAAATGAATGAATAATGTCGAAATAATCTCGGTTTATCCCCTTTATTACTTTATAATGATCAAATGTAATTATTAAACGTTTTGTTCAAAATAATTATCTCCAATCCTGAAACAAGCATTGTATCTATCGATGAGAAAACAAATAGCTGATTGACATTGTGTGTCTGTAATTTCTTTGTACTCTTCCATTATCTTCCATTTTAATGATTGAAAATCATTAACGGACACTTTATACATTTTTGCTTCAAAGTAAACAAAACTAAGAGATCTTTCGACATTATGTATTCCTATATAGTACTGTAATTTAAGGAATTCAATATCTTTTAAACAAAGCGTTTGCGAGCAAACTTCCAGAAGAAAATTTTGTTTATTTTAAAGTCTCAAATTTATATTTTAAGTTTAATGGTTAAACCCGGAAGCATACCTTGCAAATTAAAAAAAAATAAAGCCACAAAAAAGTTTTTAAAAGAAAACAAATAAACTTAGCATCTAAGAGACTATGTCGTCTAAGAATCACAACATAGGGGTCAACAACCTTAGCGTTCATACAATTCCTAAATCCTCGAATGCGCCTGTGGCACATGACGAGGAAAAGGAGGATACGCACTAGAACAGTCAAGGAGATGAACAACGTGTGGCGCTTTGCAAATACATGGGGGAGGAACGTCGACAGACGGGAAGAAATGTAATGGCAGACAGCGGGACAGTAAGAGAGAGAAGAAGAAGTCTAGGCCACTAGTGGTGAAAGCTCCCTCTCGTCCTCTCCCTTCCGCCATCTCACTTTTTCCCTCTTTCTTTTTCTTTCTCTCTTTCTCTCTCTCCCTCTCACGCTGATTCATTCAGCACAGTTGCCGCTGTACGAGGCTCCTTTGCGGAGGTGGAAGCAAAACAACTCGAGTGGCCCTGAACTCCATAATGGCAGCGGTCCATTTTTTTCTCCTATCGCACACTTTTCCGCGCATTGTTCGGCGGGGGAGAAAGGAAAGAGAGGAGTGCGGGGAGGGACTAAGACTCTCATCTAGTCTGTACTTCTTCCGTTCATCCTGCTGACCAACTTCGGCGCGAGTTCGCCTTTTCTCGTCCGCCGAAGGTCTGGGCTTTTTGACTCTTTTAACCTCCCTTACTCTCAACCCTTTCTCCATCGCGCTTATCGACAATTTTTCACAAAAGCTCATGAATAACTTCCTCGTTGACGAAACCGGCTGCCTCGTTTCAATTAACAAAGCAATATAGAGCTTTATCATGTACAAAACATGCTGCTATTACAAAAAAATTCATAATGTCGAAAATGAGCAAACAATATTGCAATAACAAGGGCGCAATTTCGGAACGACCGTTTTTTTTTATTCACAACCAACATTTTCGGGGACTACCTTACTCTATTAAAATATAAGTAAATAAAAAGGCGAGAGAACTTGGTACGTCTTGGCAAAAAGTGTGCCTGCCGACCTCTGCAAATTAATTAAGGCCGTTATGTTATACCTTGGCTATCAACCGCCGCTATCCTATTCTGACGCAAGATGAGTACGCTTGTTGCGTTTCTAATTACATCTCATTTCGCAGTTCGCTTCTATTAAACATGCCAGCGTGATGTGACGAAAATATGTGGCATTATCACTTTATCAATTTTTGATTTTATTTTCTAATGAGATATACTCAGTTAAAATTTCTCAGTTCCGTAAAAAAGATCGCTCATAAAACTTACATGCACGTTAATATAAATAACATTTATTCAATAACGTGTACATATTACTAATGCGAAATTACACCAATGTAATCGTCTCGAATAGTCCAATTTAAAAAGTATATTTGTAAATATTAGTGTACGTATAAATTTCAAATCTGTTTGTTTCGCGATGAATAATGGCCCATTCATGTTGGTGTTGAGATTCGCCTCTTCAATCGCGCCTCGTCTTTATACGTAATGACAGTGGATGGCCATTCGCATTTGCATACGTGACATTTCCATGCCAAAAAGGGAGGTTCCAGGGAGCCGAGGGTTAAACTTTGCACAGTTAGTCACCGTCCACTGCCGTGGCTTCGGAGGTTGATGACATCTTTCCTCTCCTTTTTGTCTACCTCTTTCTCTCCCCCTCCCTCCCTCTCTGTCTCTCTCGCGTTCTTTCTTCCTCTCTTCTTCTCCGTATATCCACCTCGTTTCCCTCCTCTCCCCCCAAGAGCCGCCTTATACGTGTGCGAAACGAATCAGTCCCGTCGTTTCGCGCTAGTCTCGTTTAAATTTGCTTTAAGTATTGGCCCGCGACTCTCTTCGAGCGATAGCTAGTTCTCGAGTCGCATAAACGTCAACCTCTTGCCGAAGAATTACTGCCGTAATTAACCGAGATTGATGACGCTGTTTACGCAGAATTAGTTGCTTCTAAGTAAGTTAATGTAAAACAATAATATTTGTCTTTGACTATGTCACGTTTTTTTTACGTAAATATTGAAAATTGGAACATTGGAAATCTCACGTAACATCCTATTATTCATCGGCATATACAATTATGAAAACCCTATTATTTTGGATCACTGAGAAAAGTTTATCGAATTTATTATGTATAAAAATTAAAGGTTGATAAGGCTAAAAGACGATAAAAAGATTACAAGATTCTTGTAATCTTTTCGCTCGTTTCTTAGTCTCAACTTTCGCGCGCGCGCGCGCGCGCGCGCGCGACTTTTGCTTTGCGCACACAAATTAGTGCAAATTACTGATATTTTATCGTATATATAATCGCGTGAATGATAAACAACGGGAACACGTATCCTAAACGCGACTAGATGGCTAATAAGACACGATGATTTGTGTTATCGTCGTTGCGTGTCATCGGTAACAATTATCGCGACTGTTACGTGACTACGAATAAGATACGCACAAGTGGCACCGAGCCTCGACAAAATATCGTTGCGGCGACTAAATCCTCTCGTGCCATGTGCTTTCTCCCATGCAGCTCGGTCAATCGGCCCTGACACAGAGAGAAGGATGGAGGAGGCCTCGTAAAAAGAGAGCAGAAAAGATGCCGTTAGGGAATAAAAGAAGGCATGCGAGTGAGAGGGGAACAGAGAGAAAGGGAAGGTACACTCGCGCGGTTCACACTACTTTCGGTCTCTCGATTCGCGGGAGGACACTCGTCGAAACGTGATTTGCGGTCGATGTTCCATGTCTTCGAAGCTCATCGATCTGCATCTCTCTAGGTTTCGAATTTCAAAATGAAATTCCAGATACACGTGCTGTCGTTGACTCCGCAAAAAATCTAGTATCGATGATACATTCCGTGACTCTGTCATCTCTAAACTTTGTATCAATTATCACAATGTAAATTCTGATTAATATCAAATGAAAGTTCAAATCGATTGTTTTATCCTTGTATTATTTTTCGCAATATAATACATCTTTGAAAAAAAATTAATCGTCGAGCTTTTTGGACATTACTCGACGAGTTTCTTAGAGATTTTAAATCGTACGGAATGTATGTACCACGAAAAAATAGCTATACAAAAAATGAAGCAACGCTTTAGCGTGTTAACGAGCATGAACACGCGTGAGCGCATGCACAATTCAATTTGCGATTCATAATTTATTAAGACATTACGGAACAGCCTCCACAGAATGTTCTTATACGAATGCAACGAAGATATGCTACGTTCGAGATCCTTTGATGGTCTAAATAAATACGAGAAAAGAGACAACGCGACTCAGCGGTGGCCGTAAAAGAAACATGGGTAATTTTATCGAGCAACATCAAAATCGTGGCATCGCCGACAATCTCTTCTTCCCCTTTTTGTTCTCCTTTTCCCTCCCTTTATCTCCTTCTCTCATTTCTTCCTCCTCCCTTCGTTCTTCGTCCTTCTCTCGTTCACCTCCTACAAATCCTCTCCCCCTCTCTATCTATCTCTGGTCACGTTGTCCGGCGAGAGGAACCGATGCATCGCAAGAGTAGACAGACGACGGAGGTGGTTGGCGCTCCTCGTCGTTGCTGTCGCCGATACTGCTGCCGATGCTGCTGCTGCTGCTGCTACTGCTGCTGCTGCTGCTGCTGTCGCCGCTGCTGATGCTGATGCCGCTACAGCAGCAGATACGCGGCTCTCCTTCTCGGAGCGCGCGCGCGGTAAACAAAAACTCCAACTCTGGCGACGTTGTCGGTTCTTCCTCCGCTCGCGGGGTTCGGGGACTTCCTCCCATTGGCCACCGCCGGATTTTTGTCCCTCTCTTTCGCTCCTCGCGCGCTCAGCCTCACCCTCCCCTCTCCCGCCCGCCCCTGCCTCCTTCACTCCACCCGATGCACCGCTCTCTCTACTCTTCCCCCTCGTCCACCTGCTACCACTCTCGAAACGGCCCCCACGGTTGTAAGCCGGACGCGAGGGGGAGGATGGAGGCAAGAGGGAGGATGAAGGGTGATGCAGCGGGGGGAAGGAGGGTTGCCGCGCTACGGACGGTGGAGACGAACGGGGGAGGGGACAGGACGGGAGGCACACAGGAATTCTCTCCCTCCCCTACTTTTCACCCAGGTTTGCAGCGCATCGTCTCCGACACGCGCGCTCGCACGCATACAAACACACAGATGCACACGCGCGCGCGTGTTCAGGCTTGTAGCACACCGATGGTACACACTCTCGTACACGCTCCAAGATCGAGAAGCGCACGTTCACACACGCATACACACACGTACGTACCGCGTACCACACCCCTCGAGTATCCTCGTGGATCGCGCAGCATGCTCACATATATACGCACGAACACACGTACGAATCGGAACACGTGGCCAGAGATGGATACACGCATACACATTTACACGCACGTATATACACATACAACACAATACGCATGACACGTACGTATACGTATAAACACACATGCACACAGACTCGTTCATCGGTTCCATCGCGTCTCCTCCTTTGCTCTCTCTCTCTCCCGCCTTTCCCCTATCCTCTGAACCGTCAGACCAACATCGTCTCTCTGCCTCCTTGTCCTCCTTCTCCCTTCTCGATCCACTCTTCTCCCTCGTCTCGGTGGCGAGCACTCCCTCGCTAACCTACCGTACACTTTTGTATGTTTAAATTGGGTTGCGTTCTACACTCGCGCTTGGAGCGTTAACCGAATCCTTAATTACTATTCTGATTGCGTTTTACCGGGCTCTCCGATATCTCCCGGGGTCTCCTCGGTCCACCCTCCTCCCCCATCCCCTTCCTATCGCTTTAATATCGCGGGCTGTACCATGAGAATTTTCGCGGGAATGTCCACGGTGTCGTCAAAACCACCCTCGAGAAACTTGGGGCTCACCCCTCGCTTAATTCTCTCATAATCATGCAAGTTGCGCGGAAACCCTGCTCGCAAAACTATGTAGGAGACCGAGACCTGGTCAGCTGGGAGTCCTCTCGCGTGGAAGGAGTCCTCTTAGTTTTCTCATGATATAAGAGTACAAAGTGTTTCATTGCGCATAATAGTGGTCGAATATCATTTTGGAGCATGTTGTTAGGATACGTAATGCTACAAATGCTCTCAAGATGTTTTTCATTTGTCAATTCGAAAAATTCTTTCTTCTGATTGGTCGATCGAATGCTTCGAAACATTTGTAGTGAGACTTTGACCGCATCATTGATGATAAATTTCTAATAGCGGCTCATATTGGTCTAACTTTTTGGTCCATCGACTGCGCATCCTAGGAGCGAACATTCGCTATATCATGAGTTTTCTATCGTTTAAGCGAAGTACTCGTTCGATTCACTCGCGAGTGGGAATCGCGCGAATTAAGTGTCCGATTGCGACGTGCGACAAGAACCGATTGCACGAGAATTAAATGAACAATTATAAATAATCGACCAGTCACCCGCGATGGTGTTCCTGCCTCGTTACGGCCGACAGCCGTAATTATATAATCGTTTTCCACGAAATGGTACGGATACGTGACGACGAATATTGCGTGACGTACGGATGTTGCGTGAACGCGTTCGCCACGATTGGTTTCACCGATTGGAAAATATACGGCGATTTATGATTGACCTTTGGAAAGCCGAAAGACGTGATACTATACGCTTTCCGGCGCCATTCTTCATTTCCCGGTTTAGAATAAATCGCATTCCGTTAGGAACGAAACGGGTGCGAGGGATATTCGTACGCGATAAATCACAATTTGTTGCGCGCATGTAAATCACAATTTTATGATTTACATGTGTAATATAACAAATTTAAATGACCTAACTCAAGCAGGGCGATTCGCCTTCGGTACGCATTGCTCTGGGTAAACCGCGAACGTATCATTACACAAAGTTACAACCTCGCAATTAGCTAGCAGCTTCTAGGTAATCCGGCGCTGCTTCCGTTGGTTATTCTATGTGGCGGTTTCGTCTAATTCTATATTATACGTCGATTAACGTTGCTCCCTTTACACGAAGCATTGCCATTCATTGTTTCGCCGTTACGGTAACCTTTCTAAAAAGAATGTCGAAAAAAACGCGTATAGTGATACCTAGCGGAATAAAGAAAAAAACATTCAGCTAAAATATAATCCGTGAATTAATTTTGACGAAGATATAGATTTTCTTTATATTTTGGGGAAACTAATTGTATACCTACACGCGGTCGCGCCGCAACACAAAACTCGGTAGTTCAAGTTCCCGGCGCAACGGAGAAAGAAGGAAAAAAGAGAGGAAAACTTCTTCCGCGTCCACAGACGCGATGACGATCGTCGATACGATCGATCTTGATGATTTTCCGTTCTCCTCTTTGTGTGTCGTGAATTTCCGCCGAAATTCTGCGTTCCGCGTCGGACGTGAATAAACGTGGCGAACGACGTAAGTACCGGAAGTGCATAAAATAACATCCATAATAACTGACTAAGAACAATGATCATGGGTGTAGTCAGGATTTTTTTAGGCGGGGGACTAAATTAGAGTTGATATTTTTGAACCCGGAGGATGGAGGAAGAGTAACTGAGTGGACTCGTTTTATGTTTTTTATATTATTATTTTTAATTAATTTATACTATTATTTTTAATTAATTGCTTGTAAATTATAAAATCACATATTAATTTACTGATTTACTTTACTTCTCTCTTAAACATGTAAACTGATTCTTTGAACTAAAAACTTAAATTTATACGTCCGTCTAACGCTAGCCGTCTTGATTCTCAGAAAATCTTTCTATAACTTCTTCCGTTTCCTTCTTCTTTTCTAAAATTAATTTCTTGTGAATACTCATTAAATATTGTCTTAAATGTGTAATTTTTGTAAATGTGTAATTTTTTACATAAATACATAAATATAAATAAGAACTCTCAATCTTAAACAATAAAATAAAAATTCAGATAAGGCTAATTTCGTTTTTTTTTTTTTCGAAGTTGAAATAAATGAAGATAGCCATCACACCTGAGTATTATCTACATCTCCTATTTCTTCGCTTTTACATCAGCGCATGACTCTCATTAGTTTTATCTAAATTTTTATTTTATCGTGTAATTATTTTTGTTCTTCTTTAGGAATTGGAGGCCGAGGCCCCCCGTGGCTACGCTCATGATAATGATATATATTTTCATCAATTCCATATCCATGATGTAAGAAGTCCAAGTAAACCAATTTCAAAAATGTGCAGTCGTTCAAAGTAGTGACGACATTTGTGACTAATCAGAAATTTGCCCTAAATTTTATAAACTAATATTTATTATCATTAATCTCAAATGCTTTTTTTATTACACTATTATAATTTATTGTATTTAAAAATTACAATAAAATTATAATATTACATTTAAAAAGTATTTGAGATTAATAATAATATAAACAAATATAGATATATAAATGTCCAGACGTAGGTACATGTTTGATCACTGGGACGTTTACCTTAATCGTTAGAGAAATTTACCACTAATCAGAAATTCGCTCTAAATTATATTCAGCTGTCATAATGCGCAACATTACACCTGGTCTATTTACATCGTGATAACATCGAGGATAACTCAGCAGACAAGCGGACTACATCGTACGACGGTTTCAACGTGACCGTGTAACCGCCGCCATCGTCGGCGCGCCTTTTTTCTTCCAGTATGACTCATAATGATCGTGTGTGTACGTAAGTGCGTGTACAAAGGTACGTCGCTTACCGTAGGTCAAGCATGTTGATATTGACGATCGCCAAGCGTAACCATCGATTGGAACAAACGGAAAGCGACACGATTCGAGCACATGGAAGAGAAATGTAACGGCGTCCGTGAAACTGGAATAAGTCGCAAATGTTAGAAAGTAGCGTATTTTGTTTCATATACGTCGTGTCGCTTTGCACGAGATATCCGTGAAAGACCCTGCACATATATATACGAACATGTATAATATTATCGGAACCATTAATATAATATTCCCATCGGAGGGTACTTTTAAAAACAATCTAGATATACGAATTCGCGTTACTTGCGCTTGTCGAGGACGCGGCTATAAAGTATCACATTGGCCTTCGAAATACTTATGTCTTTTTACTGCGCTGGTAGTCCAACGGAGGTTCAAGGCTCGATAACCTTACGCGTGTAATGTCGCTTAGTACGATTACAAGAGCGATTACGGTTAGAACGTTGTACGTCACCGAATACGCGGCGTGCACGATCTCTGTAACTTTTTTGCCGGCGTCGCGGAGTTCGCGGACCGAGAGCGGCAGATATTTTTAGATTTATAGCGTGAATCACACGGCAGAGCGACGATTCGCACGTACGTAATGCACGTTTCATTCTCTTTTTAGTAGAATATGTCTGGTAATTCGTGTGCAAATGTATATCTCGAGCTTTACATTAGTATCATGCGACCCGTATCTTTTTATATATTTTAAAAGCAAAGTATTAATAATAAATGGCGTTGTTCAGCAGAGAAAAGTGATTAAGTGAACGCTCATGGATTCTTTAATATGATTAGTTTCTACATTTAGATCCAGCGAAGAACTAAAAGCGAGATTATCATATTAAACCAACCATATTAAAGAATTACTGAGCGCTCATCAGTTTTCTCTGCTGAACGCAGTCGTTATCATGTGTTTATCCGTCGATACCGTATCGTCTGGACTAACCCGCATCGTAGACCGGATTTTCACACGGAAATTTCCTTGTTTAACCACGTAAATTACGTATCGCGTACATCTTGTGATTTATTCGCGATGTAAACGCACCATCGGCAACAATAGAACGTCTGTTCCCTTTGAAGCGGCTTCGACGCTCCGAGTACCCTCCAGGAGTCCTCGTCTTGATTTAAATGCGTACGAGGACTTTGGTGGCGCTGCACCGTGCACTTGTATGCGTGCTACTAGAATAGCAATGGTAAGTTATTTTCAGGTGACACTTTGGAGAGGAGAGAGATCCGAGATGCGAGTAGTGTCACTCATAGACGTTCGCTTACCGAGGTTCACGCTTCACTCTTGGGAGTTAAAAATTTTATTTTAGCGTCTCGATGTATAAACGGTTTATATCGCACTAAGCTCTTTAAAGGAGCTCTCTCTAAAATTACGAATAATAAAAAGAGAGTAATATAAAATTTAATATATATAATTCGGAAGTTAATCTCTCATAAAAATCTTAAATGATTTTAACGTCGTTTTTTTTTCACATTTTTTTTTCTTTAGTATTTTCCAAGGACAAACACTATAACAGTGATCATATCATTTTGTGTTTAACATTAGCTGCATTCAGAAAAAGCAGTTTTGCAAGAATCTGTTGTAAGAATCTTTAATATAATTGATTTATACGTGTAGATACAGCGAGGAACTAAAACAAGATCAATCACATCAAAGAATTTTGCAACGATTTCAAAACTGCTGTTTCTGCTGAAGCAGCCATGGTAAACAACGAGCATGTAATAATTCACTCGTGTTATACTGTTTTATCTGTGTGTGTGTGTGTGTCTCTTGCTAGAAAGCATCCATTTTCAGCTAAAGATTCAATATTGAGTAATATCGGTTTTATCTCAATGTTGTTAATTATTTTACCTCGTAAATACCTCTTTAATGCGTTCATTAATAATGTTTCGTTTTCGATATCAGATTGCATATTTCTTCGAATACTTTGTTAAGTGTTCGATATTTGAAATGGCTGTTTGAACCGGCCTTATCTTTCCGTGATATTTTCTTATCTTTCCGGTTGTTTTCCTGAATCGCGCTATCATTATTACACGCGCGCGTCGCGCAACACGGGCAGCATCCACGCAGACTCACCGATCGCATCTCGCCGCCGCGCGCCGTGATCAAAAGTGGAAAAATATTTTATAAAACACTTCGCTTTTGATCCCACGCGAGGAGAGGACGAGTGCACACAAATGCAAGCAACAAGCGCGATGCAATTGAGGCACACAAGTATACCGCGGACCTGTTGCGCGTCATTCATTTCAGTACTGATTCGGTCAATGTCTGTTAAACCAGCAATCAGCCGGCATACTGTCGATAAAGTTGACAGATATTAACAGGAATCAACGAGAATCAACGATGCGCCTTTAATCATCTTTGATCGGTGGAAAAAGCATTTTACAGGAAACAACGGATTAATTGTCCGAAACAATCGTGAGAAATAAAACGTTTAATCTCTTCAATCCATTTGCGATGAAGGCGAATTGCAATTACGTACTGAAATTGTTACACTTTTGTAGCATTAATATAACAAAACTCAAGAGAAGAGATCGTCGAGAAGAGTTCATCGATTGCAATTGCTGGGCATTTGAATGAATCAATTAAAACGAGCGAAAAATATGCGAGCGTAGAAACGTTATTACAAAATTTTCAAGTATCTCGAAGAGAATTTGGCACCTTGAACCGTGTGCCTTGACGAGAAGGAAGACTATGTCGAATATTAGACGGTTTGGCAATGGCTCATGGTCGTACATACACGCGCGCGCATGCACACACGTGAATTTAAAGGGTGTGATGAGTGGCGGATTGCCAAAGTCATTTTCTCAAAACATTTTTCTATTAACTCTACAAAAGTCTACCTGTCATTATACTCCAAAGACTCTAAAGTGAAAAGATAAAACTTTAGAGATTTCTAACTATGTCGCGGGAAGAGATCTACTTTCTGAAATCTTTGAAGTAGAATTTAATTCTAAAGAGTGACAATTGAGTCAGTGTTGAAAAAGAGTAGCTCAATTGTCAATTTTCAAGAGTGAGATTTCACTCTTTGGAGTTGGATTTCACTTTAGAAATTTTTGAATAGATTAGAAATCCTCAAGTAAGTTTGATTCGCTATATTTTTCAGGATCTGCTTAAGATAGAATGAGATGGATATCTTATGCATCTATTTCATTTTATATATTCTGAAAAATATAGTGAATCAATCACAAGTTGTCTAAACGATGTCTAATCTCTTGTTTGAGGACCTCTAATCTATCCGACATTTATAATCGCATTTTATATTTAAGGCCGTCTTAAGTACAGTCTTAACCTTTCAGACCTTGTGTATATTGTAATGTACATCAAATTTGAAGATATTATCCTGAAATTGAAATTATTTTATTCTATCAACATTGTCTGACATCTGATGTACATAATAATGTACTTATATGTTGAAGAAATAGTAAAAATTTTGAAAAAAAAAAAGATTGTTTGATATCAATTATTTATTAAAGTGCGCATGAAATGAATTTAAAAGAATATTTTTTTAACACGGTTCCAATAAAATCAAGTCTAAAGGTATTAAGATGAACGGACCAATCAGAGAGCTACATTATCTTAAAATATTACTTGAGACGATCTTAAAATAAGAACGGACTATGATATGAACCCTACCCTAGGTTAGATCTGGATAGAGTCACGTATGAGGATCTACATACATAATTAGTGGCGGAAATCGCGGGCTGAGAATATTTTAATTGATGTGTCCGATCGCGAAGAGATTGGCGTAACAGCGGGAGCCATGAGCAACGAGAGGGGGGGAAAACGGAAGGAAGAATCGCTTAATTCGCACGCCCCGCCGGGATATGTAAATTTAATAACGCCAATTTGGTGTAGGTGCACCTCGTGTGGCGGGCATAGGGGACAGTTTACATGTGCCGCCTGTACATTATGCATGCGTATTGTGTACACCTGTTGCCCCAAATCACGGGTTCGCCTCTAGCGGAAACCTAATACCGCATAATTGCGCTTTGAACGCAGAAACAAAGCGACGGGGCGACGCTTCGCGACGTTCCGCGACGCCGCCGCGCCGCGCCGCGCGCCGGTCGAGAAAGGATGCTGCGCGAAACATAACTCTAAATTATCCTCCTCATGCGTTATTAATGAGGCTCATTTTCGCGAAACGTCTCTCCGCGCGCGGCGAGCATTAAAATTCAAATTGTCATTAATTAACGTGCCGTTCGCTAGCTCGACTCGCTCACGCGGCCCGACGTCTCGTTTCCCGATTTACAGCGACACGTCTCAGCCAACGAGTTCGGCGAGTTCGATGCGTACAGCGTGTGCATAGGAAATATGCATCAAGTACTGCCGATCGATACGGACTTATAAGCGGATTAAGCTCGAACCAAACGTGAAGAGCATACTGACGCTCGCCGTCCACCGTCCGACGAATCTTCGAGTACGTTTCGCGCGATTAATATTTCGAACGCGAGCGAATCATGCACAATTACTGCGCTTGCGGCGCGCGCGCGCGCACCGCCAATGACGGCCAGTTTTTGCGACGCGCCGATAAGATATTTTTATCCTTCTGCAGTTGATTCAGGCGAGTTTCATATCGCGTTGAGTCGCGAGAAACGTCGCGAGAAAGCGCGCGTTCTTCGCGCGAACGCACAACGACGAGTGCCGAAAACTTTGCCACGTCGTCGTCGTCGTCAAAGTTTCTCCCGTTGCCGCGGCCGATCTCACTTTAATTACAAGCACGAAGCTCCCGTATAATTGCAGCCTCCGGAGCGGAGTAATCGACCGCTTACGATTAGCTCGCGTCCTCTCGTCGCGATATCCAGAAAGAGAGAGAGTTCATAACTAGCTCGCGAGAGAGGAAAATGAGAAAGCGGCGATCGGCCTAAGCTTCCTTCGAAATACATTGAAAACATGCCGCTGGACCACGCCTCTCATCGTCGCAATAGAACTCATTTACTCAGTCGCTTCGTCGAAAAATATCGGAAAGATAAGAGGAGGACGGAGAGCGAGAGCAAAGGACGCAAAAGAAAAAGACGAGGAAAAAGAGGAAAAAGGAGTTGGACATTTTTACAAATACTACCGCTACGAAGCGTACATATATAAAATTGCTATAATATCAAAGATATTTTTCAATATTTAGTAAATGTAGATAAGGTAAACATCCCAGTGACCGGAGGGTCTATGTCCGGAGACTTGTATAAAATGTATTATTATCAATCTCAAATACTTTTTTTATTGCAATATTATAATCTAATTGTATTTAAGGATTACAATTAAATTACAATATTACATTCGGGGCGAAGCATTTGAGATTAACAATAATATAAAGAAATAAAGTTTTGTGTAAACGTCTGGACATGGATACATGTTCGGTTACTGGGACGTTTACCTTAAATATATATTTTGATTGGATGCAGAACTTTGTAGGTAAATAAAGTATGTTTGAGAAAAAATCGGAAAAATGTATCGACGGTAAATTTTAATATAGCAATGTTAACAATGTAAATGTTTCTTTCTCTAATAGAATACGTTCCCAAGTATTGAAGCAAATTCCCATCCAAAATATTTGGCAACTCTGGAGATATTTCTCTTGACATAGGACGCTTTCTGTTTGCGCGATGGATCCCCGTGGCGTCCGTCGTGGCATAGACTTCGCTATCGATCGTCGTAATCGGCCGACGGCGCGGCGGATGCGATCGCGATCTGAAACGCGTCGTATCTGCATCGGCGCATCGGCGCATCGGCGCATCGGGCACCGAGAGCTGCCGTACGCATCGCGCTCTCGATTCGTACGGCTCGCTGGAAGCGGGCGATATATAGCGTGGACGAAGAGAAAAGAAGAAGTTGGAGCGAGATTGGCCGGCACTCGGCAGTCCTAGAGCCGGTATTCGGCCGCGTGTGTGCGTGCCCGGTTGCGTGCGTGTACATGCATGCATATATAGTATATATACGTGCGTACGCTCGCACGTTCACGTGCTATCTAGAATCTAGATGATGGCAGTGAGCTTGACCGAGTGGCGCTTCGCGAGGCCGGCCGACGCCCTTCCTCCTGCTCTCGCTCGCGGCTCGCGGCTCGCGGCCCGCTCTTTTGCTTTTTGCGCAACCTACCTACCTACCTACCTACGCAACCGATCGCTCGTCCGTCCACACATGAGCTTGAAACGCCATTACATTTCCCTATGTTCGCTGGCTACCGCCGCCGCGGCCGCATCGTATCGGGTTGAAGGAACCGACGCACCGCCGGCGAAGTCACGTCGCCGCGGGCGATAACCACCGTGCCGCACACGGAAGCACCAGAGCTCTATCCGCGCTGCTACTGACAAGTGCAGAGAGAGAAAGAGAGATTGAAAGAATCCGCTCGCGTTGCTTGCGAGAGTATAGGAAAATCACCTTTTTTTTTTTACCTCCCCGAACCGGTATTCGATCAGCTACATTAGTCCTTTGAATCGTAGTACTTTCAGTCTTTCAATTTATTCAAGTTTATGTTATTTCATAATCAACTATTAACATTATGCTTATCATTGCGTTTCAAGACCAAAAATAATTTCGGTGGGCAGTTTGCAGAACGGGATATCAATTAACGCTGAAAATATCATTTGAACACTAAAGATCTAGTCGCCAAGACTTTAGTTGTGTATTTACATTTGCTCTTTTAAGACATTTCGTTTCATTCAATTATATTATATTATAATAAATATAGAGACAACCCAAGTTACAAATTAAAAAACGAGCTATATTAGGTGTAGAGTTGTCTCTTTATTTATTATAATCGTTGCAAGTTACACGAGCGAAAAAAAAGTGACAGAGTAATTAGTAAATTTTACTTTGCGATATCTTATATATATATTATTATTTTGATCGTTTTATACTCGTTGCAGATTGTGCGGAGAGTCTTAAGTCGTAGAAAATTGACCAATCATAGTCGATTATTCTTCTCACATTCGACCGTGATTGGTTAATTTTCTACGACTTAAGACTCTACGACCGTTACGACTTCCATCGTAGACCCCGCATTATGTGAAATGAGGCGTCGCCTTTTATTTCTAAAGACGTGACTATCTGTATGTTAAAAGTGCGCGGCACTAATATATAGCCTTTCGAGATATTTCGTTCTCGACTCGTAATATCTTCTCCAAAGTTTGTATTTCAACAGAAATGTGTCAACGGCTTTATTGCGTGCGTGTATCGGGCGTCTTGAAAGAGCGAGTCAGCCATCCGACGCGCATCTACTTCGCATCTATTTCGCCTATCCTTCGAGATACGATAGCTGATCGGAGCGACCACTCGCCGCGGGCTCGGTGCGATCAGACGGATACGCCTCACTGGTATTCGGAACGTTCGGTTTACGTTGTAAAACCGTGGGTGGAGCTAATCCACCCGACTGAGATTAGTCCGGCGACGACGTCTCCGCGCCTCGCATCGATAGGTCGACGGAGGTTTAAGATCGTGACGCGAGATATTCCGTGTTCCCGGATTGCATTCCGACAAATCGATCCACGGACACGCTCGCGCGCACTTGGATTCCTTCGTCCGTACGAAAGAAAGTTTCCCGGGTACGGGGCAACCTTCTCGCATTAATCATTCGTGTCTCCTTTTACGGCCAGTCGCGGTTACGGCTTGGATTTGAGTGAATGAACGGTGAAATTAATTGCGACCTCGAATACGATGTTAAACATTAAACCGAAGCAAAAAGGGGGGGGGGGGGGGTTAGGGAGAAAACACCTGATCTTTACGTATGTATATTCGCTGGAGGTGAATACCTAACCCATCTCTCCCTTCCGACACTCATTATCAGCCATATCGACGGTACATAATGTATCGATGAAATCGGGATACATCCGGTCGTCTAACGTACGTAACGCCGGGCGCATCGCGGCGTAATAACCGTGCCGCATCACGCACGGGCGCGCGTTCCGCGAAGAGCCGTCGCGAGTCGTCGTGTCGAATCGACGAATCCTCGAAAGCTATGATTTGCTCGTTAATTATTCCAAGCTGTAGGGGTAGATAGCAGGTAGGTAATCGGCGTCCCGTATCCTTGCAAGGACATCCCCGACGGGGATCTCACCGCCGTGTTGCAGCGGCTGCGGCGGCGGCGGCGGCGCGGCGGCGCGAGACGTTCGAGGATGGAAATTACGGTGAGTTCATTAACCATCGGATACGCGTTTACGCACGCGAGCCACGCGAGAGCCAGGGACTGCGATCTGTTCCTCAGGAACCGAACGAAGGAAAGAAGAAGAAGAGAAAAAAAGAAAAACACGATAGAGTGAGAGAGAGAGAGAGAGAGAGAGAGAGAGGGAGAAAGAGCGAAAGGGGTATAGAGATAGACGATATTCCGGGCGCCGAGAAGGATACACGAGGAAAAACGAACGCACACATACACACATACACACACACACACGTCCTATGTTCTGCGCGCTATAATCCAGGCGGCGATTACTCGGTCGTGTCGCGTCCACCCATTCTCCGGTGAATTTTTCCTGCTCCCTTTCCCCCAACTCCGCCCCCTTTCCCCTTCTGGTCCCTCATCCATTTCCCCCGGTCCCCTACCCCGTCCCGGCGAGCTCGCGGGAGATCAGCCTTTTTTCTTCGCCAACTGCCATGCCGTAACCGTTGTAATTAGTAGCTATCCCCCCGGTTTAAACGTCCGCGGAGCCCCGCGTGTGCGCGCATGTAGTATATAGTGTAGCGCGCAGTCGCTCATGTTACCATAGGGAAAAGCGCAACGGCGCGGGATGCGAGAGGTGTACCGACTTACGGCGCGAGGGTGAGAGGGGGGTTGGGGGCGATCCCGCGACATGAGGGATCAAATACACACGGAGGGGCACAACATCGGACGGTTTACGCGGCAGGGGAGGGAGGGGAAGAATAATTGGTGATGGGAAGAGTCTCTATAGGACGAAGGATAGCTTCGGGTAGGCGGTGTTGCTCGAGGAGATGGTCCTGTCGAAGGATCAACAGGCGTTAACGTGTCGAGGACGCGTATACGTATATATATATATA
>NW_017298058.1:903751-919051 GCF_001594075.2 Trachymyrmex cornetzi
ATATATATATATATATATATATATATGTGTGTGTGTGTGTGTGTGTGTGTGTACGATTTGTGGAGCAGGATAGGAAAGAGGGATGGGGGAGGACAGGAAGTAAGAGGGAAGCCACTCTCTGTGCAGGTTGTAGTTATCCGGGCGACGAGATGTGATACTTGCTCGATGGTTTTGAATAGATAAGGCGGCTCGGAATAACGGCGTGGTCTTGTTAAGTATCGTACGAGGAGCGGTAACAAGAGATAGAGCGAAGATTTGACTGCTGAAGCTAACGTACGTCTAATTGCAAGGAAATTATGAAAATCGCTAAGGTTTATGTGCATTATTGAAAGAATGTCTAGATAGAATAAGCGAAACAGGAGATTTACAACTTTTATCATGTAATCGAGGCACATAAGTATCTTATAATTAACTCGGTATTGAGTCAGAAAAATCCATTTTTCATGTATAACGGGAAAACAAATATAACGCTTTGATTTTTTTATATTTAAGTATATAGTAAAAAGAGATTGGTTAGTTTCTTCAGGACGCATAGAAATCTCAAAGTCCGGGCAAATAAAAGATGATATACAATAATAACAGCATGTAGAAGATACACATTGCAATTGGGATGATTAAGATATGTCGGCACATGTAGATGCAAATATCGTGACTAACGGGTCGATTCTAAGCAAAATCTAGGCTCGTAACACGTAAGACTTGTAAGACTTACAAATGCTCATAACTTTATGCAATATCTTTACGGACAGTTTCTTCGTAACCGTAAAATTTACGAGAAATCGTAGATATTACGAATGATCGCACGTATTACGGTACATATACGTATGGATAATTACAATATCAGTTGTAAGTTCCCGCGAGTTTTACGAGAACAAGTTACGAGCCTTACGATTCTACTTAGGATTGACACATTAATTATCGTTGTAAATTTCCGACGTCGCTTCTTTTCATGAAGCGTCGATGCGCAATGTTTACGTCTGACGTTCCGTTTCCTTTTTGTCTCGCCGGGCACGTTTTACACGAGTGCCCGGTGTCTCACCTCGAATACGTTAATAAGCATGCAGAAAAATGAGTTACGGTACGTAATTCACAGGTCGCTGCTCCGATAACGGGCGATTATCGCGTTGCAAGAAGGTTCCCTTCTCGCGTTGATGCGAAGAGCTGCTCTCCTCGCCGAGTACCCTGCCGCGGCTCTGTAACGACTTTCTGATTAGGTGCGAAAGGCAGGCTTAGAGAGCAGTTAATCGTTCCAAACGGTCGCTCGCTTGCTAGCGGATGGAGCGTCGTCGGGTCATAACGCGACGGGTTTTCGAAATCTTTGCGTGAATCCGGCCCGCAGCCTCAAGAGATAACGGCTCACTCTTGTAGTTTACTTCACGCGGCATAAGGAGCATCGACACTCGATTGCACAAGTTCATTAAACTCGGTAGGCGTGCCAGAGTTAACTTGCGCGATTAAAGCGTGACAGTGTGCTAGATTTAATGTTATATTGATGATCGGTACGCGAACGTTATCGAGGAAAAACCCGATGATGTCTCGTCGTCGTGCGATATCTTCGTGGCGCTCGAGGTCTCCGCGTATCTTTACGACGTTGTTTTAAGAGATTCGAAATTAGAGAAGAGAAAGTTTCTATTTTAGCATCATAATATGCGTTACGTTTTTTAATTTGTACAATTAAATATTCAATGTAACGCGTTATCGATGATAATATAATTATAATTATGTGGTATATAGTATGAATGTAATGAAAATATAATTAATTCACATGTATTAAAGTAGTATCTTTTAGGACCTTAATGTGAGTAATAATGTAATCTCCTTACGGACTCTCCCAAATTCAACAACAAAAAAAACTCCAAATCCAGGGTGAATGAGAGTCAGCGTGGTAATTAATACGCAATCTTAATTCTAATCCAAAAAATTGATTCTTTATTCCAAAAAATAGTACGTTTGAATATTAATGTTAATTAGTTGATCCAATGTTGAGAGGAATTCCTTCTATGTCTTGAGATTGGAACATCAAATCTGCTAATTTGATGGTGATTTTTCCTTGACATGAAGGGATTGATATTTTAAATTTGTTTGGCTGAAGATGGTTCCAAAATGAACTGAAACATACTATTTTTTGGAATAAAGAATCAATTTTTTGGATTGAAGAATTAAGACGTATTAATTACCACGCTGACTCTCATTCGCCCTGGTTTTAAAGTTTTTTTGTTGCTTAATGTGAGTACACAACAAATAGGAAATTAAGGCTCTAAACGGTCGAGCTGGATTCTTTAATGCTTAAATAATTCCATGTGAATTTATGTACCATAACCAATCCAAACTGCTCGTCGAATCCCGGGTGAGATAATATTTTTCGCAATAAAATTATTTACAGCTTTTAAGATACTCATCAGCATTAAATTATTAAGATCCTTCGAAGATGAGCATCAAGATGTGATAAATTACTTGTTAAAATTTAAATTGTAATATTGACTGTTTAAGGCCTTTACTTCCTATTTGTTGTATAACAATTTGAGCCTTATATTTTGATGAAATAAACGTTTATGTAAAAGTAATTTCACCTAATAACGCAAATTCGATCATGTGGGAATAGAAGGAGAAAATTTGTTATTATGTATATATTGGAATGCTTTCGCTAATACTTAACATTATCTTTCGATGATTCTCGTTTAAATTGCACCACGTGCATCGTCAGTGCCCTAATCTTCTTTCAGCAGCGCGAGCACCTTTTTGCGTTAATCGAAAAAGAAAGGGAAGGATCGGCAGTACGCGCGCGTAACTCCATTCCGTCGTCGATAGGAAACTTACCTCGCGATTCGCAAAGCTCAATCACTGTTCAATCACGGCCTGGTCGGGATGGTTAATAATTTTCCGTAGTAATATTCCCGCGATAACTCTCTCGTCGCCGGATAACGCTATGTCAATTCTGGGACCTAGTGGAGCGTACCGCCGGCAATTGAATACAGTAAAAAAGAAGGAAAAAAAGGGGAGAGAAGAACCTACGACCGCGTGTGTCTGTGCGTGCGCACTGCTCGTACATGGGAGCGTATATATTGGAGCGAGCGAGAGCGCGGCGTGGCGCGGCGCGGCGCCGCGTCCGTGTCCGTGTCATGGACGCGCTTATACGCATCAGGATGACCGATCGTTTCTTTTCCCCGCGCTCACTTAACCGGCTTACCATCCTTGCACCGCGCCGGCACGCCCGCCGCGAGTGCCGGTACCTGGCTATTACCGTACCTAGGCCAAGTCAGCGCGCATCGAACGCTGAAACGATCGAACGCTGAATGAGGACTCAAAAATGTTTATCGCGCGCGTGGAACGAGCGTGGAAAATTGGAACGGACAAGTACGAGTATGTATATATATATATATATATACGCGTGGCCACGCGTGAAGAACACCTCTCGGCGGACTTGGTCGACTTTTAAATTGATCGAACTTAACGGTTAACGGTAACAATCGCGATTGTTTTGAATGTCTCGACGAGTGACTGATGTCGAGTGGAACTAAAAATAATGGCGGAAAACAATTCATTCTTCTTAGCCGCTTTATCGAGATAAATATTTGGACTTCATTGGTATTCGAAGTCTCGGAATTGATGGAAAGTAGATAAACAACATTCCTTTGAAATTCGAATCCATTGTTTCTTTAGAAAATACTTCTTTAGGAGAAACAAAGTTTCTAGATATCTTGGTAATTAAGACGGAAATTATATTATAAAATCCATTTCGAGTTTAACCAGCCCGGATAAGATACTCCGCGAATATGATTCTTGTATTACTTATAGCATAATCGACTTAACAGGTATCGAAGGGTGTGCCACTAAGTATCAAGTATATTTTAACATCATCCTCTGGAGTAAAGGTTAAACACATCCGTGGCGGCGAGCCCAGTTATTTCTAATGCTATGCCAGTTCCGCACGCATCCACCGCGAATGATCGAATACTCCGAGAGTCTCGCCAGTATTTTCTCAGGCATGCAGAAGGCGAGGTGAACTGCTTTCCGTGTCAAACCCGATTTCTATAGAAGGGAACGCAAGAAACTTTCGTCGTAACAGCAATTGATTTAATTGCAAATAATTCTCCATTCCTCTCGCGGTAGAAAATGTCACCATTATACTACGGGCGAAAGGATACGCTTATCGTCTCTTTCCGCAATTATTTCCTGCCTAGAAAATTGATGTACGTTGAACGTTTAAAGTACCGATAAATGAGCGATTATTTGCGATTGTTAAGTACTGTTTAAAAACTCATTTTGCGATTGTTACTTTTTTTCAAGACTCAACCGCAAAATCTGTATTTTTTTATTTTATATCTTTTATTTATTATTAAAAACAAAGAACATACGCGTGTTTATATCGTAATACCTATTTAGTTTGAATTAAAATCTCCAAAATTTTAATTTGTTCCATAATTGTAAATTTATAAATAAATGTCAAATAAACGTGATTGTTATATTTTTGTGCATGTGCTTTTTAATGAATTCTTAGAATTTCGGTTTTGAAGCGCAATTTGGCGTTCCTCGGAATTCTCGAGAAGTATCTCAGAAATTTATCCGACGACACAATTGCGTGTAATAGGTCGGATGATAGCGTTATCGAAATCTTCAACAATTACGACTTTTCCCATCCTTTCTTCAGTCGAGGAATGGAGTTTATTTTAACGTCGAAATAAAATTCTTCTAGATACACATAGCATTAAAAAATAGTAAACTCTAAATTGAAAGAGAGAGAGAGAGAGAGAGGAGGGTGAGACCACAAAGAGGAACATTGCGGCTCTCTCGTAGTGGCCGTGGGCCTTCTCGTTGCTCTGGTCGGTCTCTCGTAGATGACGGATGGGGACAGTTGTTGCATCGCCGTCGCTGCCAAGAATATCTCTCCGGTGGCCACCCTTTCCCCCCTCCTCTCCCGCTTTATCTCGAAACGTCAGTCTTCTCCCCTTCCCCGTGTACCTCGTTTTCCTCGCGCGCCGCGCTTTCCTCCCCCTTTCACCCTCTCTGCACCAACCAACGCCTTTTCGTTTCGTGTTGCTCGCTGTATCCTGCTACTGCTGCTGCTGCTGCTGCTGGCGGAGTTCGTTAACGCGTCCCATAACCGTGTACGCATAATTACATACTTATGCGTCTCGGAATCGCGTAAAGAAAATTGCACGACCCTCGTGCGCGATTCCAGATTTATAATAACAAATTTGAAGAAAGTTTGTAATAGTAATCCAACACTTATAATTGGCACGTAGAATGAATAAGATCGATCAAACGCGCAAATTTTGATTATGATTACAAGTTATCCATGAGAACGCAAACAACTTATAATGAGACGGTGCATCTCAAGAGTAACAAAACAAAGAACTTTTAAATACATATATTTTAAATAAAACCTTTAAATTGGAGGTATTTATTTTCTTTTGACAACATCCGTTTATCCTACCAAGATCGATTTGGAGATTAATGATGCAGAGAGCTCTTAATTAAAACTACCAGGTGAAATCACTTGGCGATCGGCAAGGCCGTGCGAGGGCAACGAACGGGGACGACGCTTATCCTAGATGTATAAATAAGCGTAATACAGTCTTGTCGTAATAGTCGGCCTAAAAATTACTAATTAATGCAGCTCGCGGAAGAGAGTGCACCGGTCGTTTTACCGAGGTGCGTCCACCGCAGCGTTAATAAGACGCCCCGGCTAGCGGCTCTATACCTCGTATAGAGACTGCTCTCCTGAATCTATATTGAGCGCTAGTCCAGCCTCTCTTTTTCTCTTTCTCCCCTCTCTCTCTCTCTCTCTCTCTCTCTCTCTTTCTCTCTCCCTTCCTCTCGCGGTTACCATAGCCGGCCAGAGCTAACGGCTTCCCGATTTTTGTGGGATTTTATCAGGGAGCGGTAGTACGCCCGCCGATGCGTACACGCGGAAAGAGAGGTAGCATGGCGAGCAAGAAAGGAAGAAAGAAAGAAAAAACAGGACAAAATAAAAGAGAGCAAGAGAGAGAAAAAGGGAGGAGTAGTGCAGCGACTCGAAAACAAGAATCTGTGCGGCTATTGCGGCTTCCGTTACGCTGAGTAGATGTTGCTGCTGCTACTGCTACTGATGCTGCTGCTGCTGCTGCTGCTGCTGTTGACGAGGACGAAGACAACGACGATGAAATAGAGTGCTAGTTCGAACCGGTTTCGAACTCACTTGTGTAAAGTGAGTGACAGGCTTTTCGAGATGAGGCTTTCGCGCCCTTCCTGAGATTAAACCGCGAAACGTAGGCCCGTTAGATGCAGGGCTGGCTTTAGGCCAGTCGAATCGATTTCACCAATTCAACATCCATTGTGGATCCAGCATTATTATTTTTTTATCGCCATTTTTACCCTTTTCCACGCATAAATATCGGTTACAATATTTTACTTATTGGTCAGTTTGTATTTACATGGTCTTAGATTTGTTTACGAAAATTCAAATTCACAGATAAAATGTTACGGTTGTTACAATCGGAAATAATGATAATTTTCGCCCATCAATATATATGGTTATGATAACCATAAGAAGGGCATATCTTTACAGCCATAACCGTTAAGATATGTCAATCTTACGGTTATCATAATCGTACTATAGTTTTTAATTACATCCAAAAAATGTATTAATGGGTGACTTTTTGTCGTGGCAAACATATAGCCTTTTTTACCGTGTTGAAAAATTATTTTTTTGATCGCCGCTTCCACCTTTTTCAACTATCAATCACCTTTTTGATAATACAATTTGTACTAACATAATCTTTGATTTGATTATGAAAATCCAAACGAGAAACTATGGAAAGTCCAAATTAGTCCCCGGCGTTTAATAAGGTCGGTTAGACGCGATTTCGATAATGACGTTATCGCGTACCACGAAACAAACGTGAGCGATTGTTTCCTCGCGCGCGGAAACGCGGAACTTTGCATGCCGGGCTATCTGATTGGAAAGTTCGATTAAACGGTAGATTGACGTGTGCACATATCGCGCGATGCGCAAAACATCCCGTGACGGAGGAGCGTCGATAAAATGCGAATTAATTAGAAAAGCGATCGCGCACCGTCATCCCGACGCTGATCTGAATCGCACTTAGGCAGGGGTCGCAGCATCCTCAGCCGGATGACTGTAAAAAGCGTACTGACGATGCGGCCGCCGCGATGTGAGTGCTGATCCTTATAACGCGAGTTCTTGCAACAAGAATGTACTATTACTATTACGTCTCGCTTTTTACGAAAATACAATATCTGATGCATAGTTTTCGAGAGAGGGGGAGAGAGAACTCGCAGAACTCGTAAGTATATTCTACAATTATACTTTGGCAAAATATATCTTTCCTCCGATTTCTGATCTGCTTTTCACGTTGCGCGTATTATATTAATCTTACGTGAGGGATTATAGGTTTGCTATCGCGAGACGCGGAGTTTATCCACGAGGATGGAAAAGCAGCGCGAAACGCCGGACGCGGCAGTCGGCAACGCCAGAATTAACGGAACGCCGATAGATCGAGTGGTAAGACACTCGGGTGATTACCCCAATTATATAAGTTCCGTGAGTCGTTCGACGTCGTGCACCACCGCCCGACGCATGCGAGGCCGTTTATTAGAGGGAAATATCTATCGCATTCGTGCGCGCGCTCGCAAGCGGAACTCTGTCCTTCTCTATCCGCTCGGCGCGGCGCGGTGCGGTCCGTACTCCGTTTTCGCGCGAAATCACGTTCCGTCGGCGCGGCGTGGCGGTAGCCGGCAGTAAGTCATTTCGACGACGCGCCGGGCTTTCTACGTAATTACCGCTATTGATTTCAGCGCATTAACGCCTGGAAAAATGCACGGTGCATATTACGCCTCTGGCCCGGCTCTGTTCACTTTTTGCGACGTTGCGGCCAAGCGACGCATTCGTGTTCCGAAACCGTAGCAACCTGGAGGACTCGAGCGCTCGAAAAAAATAAAATAAAATAAAATAAAATAGAGAGGACATCGATCCTTTCTCCTTGTTCCGCGATACGTGTCGTTACGGGTTTTCTATTCGTCACGATAGTTGTGATAAAGAGTAACGACGCTAAAGAAAATTAATTCGAAATTGCTCCCCAGACGACATGTATGTCTAGAAGACGTCACAAGACATCGTAAAGACGTCTCTTGAGACAGACGTGTCTAAAGCGGCGTCTACAATGAGTTTTTAAGGCGTATAACTTAATGCTTTGAGCCTTAAGCATAAAAAATTTACCAATCATATTTTCTCTAAATGAGGAAAATGATTGACTATATGATAAATTTCCTACGGCTTAAGGCTTAAAGCTTAAGTTTTACGTGTTAAAATCTCATTGTAGACGTCGTTTTACATAGGTTGCGAGCTTAATTCTAAATGTCAGCATCGAGCCCACTTGAGTCACTTAAAAGATATCTAAAAGACATAAACAGATCTTCCAGACAATACGTGTTGTCTGGGCTTAAGTAGATTCGAAGATGCTGTCATTTAGGATTAAGATCACGGTCTATGTAAGGCGGCGTCTACCGTGAAATTTTAAGCAGAAAAAAAACAAGCTTTAAATCTAAAGCCATAAGAAATTAATCAGTGAATCATTCTTCTCACATTCGGTTATGATTGGTTAATTTTTTACGGCTTTAAGCTCCAAGTTTAAGTTCTATGCCTTAAAATCTTACTATAGACGCCGCTTAAACGTAAAATTTAAGCTTTAAGCCTTAAACTGTAAATAATGACAATAAAGTAAGTAATCTATAAAGGAATATAAAGCAACTGAGAGCCGACACAGTTGTACGTGTGTAGTAAAAAATAATGTATATGTCAATCACCAATTACAAACGTTTCAACCATACGATTAGGTTATCTTCAGGGTAACAATTATTCATCGGAATCAAATTTTGATGCGTTGTATCACAATAAAGTAGTCAATGAATCATTGTCAATCGATCATATTTTTGACTGTGTCGACTCTCAGTGGCTTTATATTCCTTTACAGATTTAATCCTTGGAGCCTTGTTTAATTTTAACTTTAAAAGTAAGTAATAACAGTATTGTCATTGCGCAGGTTTATAAAAAGCTACGCAACGACAATGTAACGTTATCGTTACAATCGTTAATAATTACAGAATAGGCCCCTAAAGCTGAAGTTTTGCGCCTTAAAATCTCACGGCTGTAGGCACATTAAGACATGAACGTTCGAACGATCAGTTGAGACGTGATGGAAAGATCGCGGAGTCTCACGTCTTGCGTTACCGCCGTTATCGGCAAACCGACTAGTCCTGAATATC
Source organism: Trachymyrmex cornetzi (assembly GCF_001594075.2). Lineage (NCBI taxonomy): Eukaryota > Metazoa > Arthropoda > Insecta > Hymenoptera > Formicidae > Trachymyrmex > Trachymyrmex cornetzi. Next base: position 913,016 of record NW_017298058.1, read on the forward strand.
GGAAAGTTCATGGAGTTTATTGCAATATCGCTTTTTCCGCGCGCGAGTGCACCTTTCGCACCGCGCGAGACGCGCGCAAATTAACGAGCTCCTTCTCGGATGATGCTCCTCGCTAAGCAGCGCTCCAGATAATGATGCTGCGCATTGGTCCGAGCCGCAACGCGCGGTTGCCAGCGCTTCCGCTGCAGCGCGTTGCAGCACGCGCCGTTACACGCACCCGGATCAAACTGAATCCGCGGGAAGCTCACGTGTGTGCAGATATATGTATGTATGTATCTATCTATGTATGTATGTATGTACGTATGGATGTACGTATGCATGTACGTTATATACGTGCACCTAGATGCTCCGAACTGACGTACCCGTAATCACGGCAATTACGTACACGAAGCCCGGCCACGACAGCTCTGCCGCTTTTCCCTCTTCCTTCCTTTCTCCCTCTTCCCTTCCCGCCGCGCGAGTGACCGCCGATCGTTTACCTCCGCGCGTTTTAATTATTATAGCTCGGCTCGTGACTCGGAATTTCTTTCATACCCTTCGTAGGGAGCATCGAGAGCGACCAAGATTCAGCTTAGATACGAAAGCGGAATGCGATGTCCGGTACGATGCGCGCGGTACTCTAATCATACGTTTACGTTGATTACTGCCGTATCCGCGAAACGTAGATCAAGCGCGCGAATTCTCTGGAGATTAACGGCTTTCAACGTGAATTTTTTTAATATTATGTAAGTTGTTTCTTTGATACGATAGATGCTGGAAAAGTAATAATTATATTAAAAGAAGCTCGAATAAATTAAATCAATTATTGAAAACAGGATATAAGTCAATCTTTTCTAGATCGAAAAACTTGATTGACTTTTGTCCCAGAAGCATTATTTTTCATTATCACGTTAGATATATTATAAAAAACACGTTAGATATTTAATTAAAATGTAACACTAATCTGTATAATATATTACGACGGTTTCATAAACAAAAAAAAAGAAGACGTGCGTGTAACGTAAGAATGTATTGCGAGTAAACTGCTAAGATAATCCAACGTACGTAGTTCAACCTGATTGCTGACTTAATAAGCGATATTATGCAATCAGCGGTGGAACGGAATAAAAATGCACGAATATTACAGGACGTGCAATCGCAGGAGTAAATTAACGGTAACGTTACATGTTAATCACGTTGCAGTTACCAAACATGCTCGAAATCAGTCCATGCACAATAAAACGCGTAATAAAATAATTATTCATCTCTCGCGCGTTTGTAATAATCTAATTGACTTCTGCTCTCGCGTAGCAGAAGCGGGACATTAATAATCCGGGGCGCAAAAAAAAAACCACGAACATATAATGACGCCGAGTAATTGATATTCAAATAAAATGACGATTAATAAAATCGCAAAAGAGCTTCATTGAGCACGACCATTCCGTCAATTGATATTAAAATTACGTTTTCGTTGCTCGTTTACAAAAAAAGAAAGAGAGAGAGAGAGAGAGAGAGAGAGAGAGAGAGAGAGAGAGAGAGAGAGAGAGAGCAAGCGTCACAATACGTACGTGTTAACTATCACTTTACGATATTACGACTCGGATAATCATTTCAATTATACAGACTCGACGCTCGAAACGTCCTCGAAACGTACGCTTTTATTTCGTCATCCGCGATTTTCCAGCACGGGATAGAAGGACGGGGGATTATCGGACGTTTCGCCCTCCTCACCCCTTTTACATACGCTTGTTCCTTTCCACCTACCGCGCGTTTTAAATTCGCTCTGTGCCGGACTGGCGAAATGGTTTTCGCAATGGTCTCGTTGGCGAAATCAAAAAAAATTCGTGAAAGAGTCGTGCCAAGCAAAACCGGAGTCGGCGTGCCGAGTCGGTGCAAGACACACGTGGCCAGACGGGACGCAGACACGCGAAGCCCGAAGAGCCTAACCCAACCCAACACCCGTCGTCGGTCGCACTTTTAAGGCCGTATCCGTACAATCATGCTTTCAATTTGGGTACCCGCCTCCCACTTCGCCGAGTGACATAAGGAAGAGATGCGAATGCGTAATGTTGCGTAATATCATTGCGGAATTATCTTCGTTTTTTATGATTACACACGAGACACTACATCGAGTATCTATATAAAATTTAGCTAAATACAGATCTGAAAATAATTTTGTTGAACTATTATAATAATTATAGGAGACATTCGAGCACGATGAGTAATACTGCAAAAGTTTTAACATTTCCAGCAATCAGCTTGAGTGTTTTACATAATTACTTTGATGGTCTAACAAAATTATTTTCAGATTCGACAAAATGTTTAAACTTTAATTTGTTTAACTGTTTTTTCCTTGATATTTTCGATTCTATTTTACTTTTGATTCGTCATAGTACCTCTGAGAGACGGAGAATTATCTTTCGAGGAAAAAATTAGTGTACGGAATAAAAACGTTGCCGAAAATTTTAATATAAAAAATAACTCGCATTTTTTTTTAGCGGAAAGAAGTTTTGCTAAAGTATCTATAGGTTTAGTCAGATATGGAAATAATTTTGTTGAACCATCAAAATAATTATGCAGAACGCTTGAGCGTTAATAACAATGCTGCAAAAAGTTTTAACATTCTAACAACTAGTTGGAGTGTTCTATATAATTATTTTGATGCAAAACAGAATTATTATCAAATCTATATCTAGCTTTAGATACTTGAGCAAAAGCTGTTCTTTTCGTATTCCAATAGATAATTCAGTTGTGACGCGCGTGTCAAAACACGGCAATTTTAATGATTATTACTCGCGAGAGGACACCACAACATTGTGCTACCTTCGGAGATTACGTCAAATTACCAGTCACGGGACAATTATAATAGCGTGGAACGCTAATACTATTTATTCGGTAATAATTCTAAAGTCATTATACAGCACACTACTGTTATTACTGTCCTCAAGATCTATGTTGTGACCAATAATGAAATTCCGCGCTGCATTCCGTAAACGTTATCGAACAATCGCGCACGGATATAATGACTTTTATCGAGGAAGCATCTTTATCGGTAACGGAGACCGGCTGCAATTGGCTACATATACCCTGCAGGGAAAGTTTCACTCTTAACAAATTCTTTATCCTACGAACCAGAAATTTTGAATTAAAAAATATGTAAAAATACTCATAACATCGCTACGCGAGCAATTAGAGAAATAATTGTTACAATTTCTTTGGGTATAATAAAGTACCACGATATAATTAAGCGCTCAATGTAAAATGAAAGAGAATTCACTGCAACAAATATTAATTCTTATCAAAGAACTGAATTATTTCATTCCGTTGGAACAATTAAAACGCGGCAGAAAGGGGGACAGGAAGGAATAAAAAAAAAAAAAAAATCTGAGACAGGCGGTTGTAGGAGCGCAACGAGACTTTTTTGACACACCTTTCGCGAGAGGTATACACTATACACTCACATGGGAGGTCTCTCGCGACCATGTTTAGGATGCGCGTTGTGGACGATGGAGTAGCGCGGGAATCAAGGGAAAAAACGGGAAAAAAAGCACGAAGGCAAATTCGGGCAATGCACACTTCGCGCGAAATAACTCGCTTCGCCTCTCGATTCATCCCACTCCCGGAGCAACCCCCTCACCACCGCCGCTGCGGCAACCCCCCGTTCCCACACTACCACCCGTCGTCTACCCCACTTTCGTGCCTCCACCAATGTATTCCTGGCGTTTCGCACTGCAAGGTCAACAAACTTCTCCCTGATAAAAAATAAATGAAACGCAGAACTGTTTGAAATTGTAACAGTGGCAACCGAAGGGGGGGAAAGATTGCTCCCGATAACTTTAAAGAGGCACGATTCCTTCGGTTGCTCCCTCATCTTAGGAACTTAGCGGGGTGGTCATTCTCGCCTTTTTTTTTCATTTTTTTCCCCCCCAATGAAAGTCCGCAATGGATGTGCGTTCGATCGAAAAAGCAGAGTTCGTGATCGAATTCGATGACTCAAATGAGAACTCGAATTAGACTGAATCAGTCCTACTTTTAAAGGATTAAAATTTTCCGAATTCGCGTTTCTTAAAAGTTTTGCAATAGAATGTGTGTTCTACTTCGCTTATTAAAAACCTAAAAAAAAATATGAGTTGATCTGCTTAATTTTATCATATGTTATAATAAATATTATTAGAAGCAAATCCCTCTAAACATTGTACTTAGCTGGAGTTGTAAATCCGTCATTATATTAGGCGCATCGGCAGCTACTAAATCCACCGTTTAAATTTATGTGGCATGCCGGCAATTAATCATATCATTACAATATGCTGCTCACGCATCGGCAATGGCCGACACAAAGTTTCTTTATTGCGATCGATCGAAATGCAACGGATGTTTATGGCTGTCGGGTACGAGCCATTGCCCCTTCTTTTATCTCTCGTAATAAGCGCGGCTGTTTAATTGCCCATAATCGAATACGTCAATTGCTGGAGAAATCCATTTCTCGATGTTTACTCGCGAAGCGCCATGTGGGGTGGTAAAACCGTAGAACTCATTAATTGCGAACATATAGCGCCAGCATTATAAGTATTGCTCTCGTTTAATGTTTGTGGACAAAATGTTATATACATGTACATATATATATAGTTAAAAATGTTTAGAAAATATACGTAGTAAAATTTACAAGCGTTCATTAGAATTATAACATATATATATATATATATATATATATATAATTGTACATAAATGATCGACCCTTAAGCTTTCGCTGAGAAAAATTTCCCTGAATTTTACGAAAAATGCAGCTTTTGCTCGGGATCTCTAAATGAATAGTTCGATTTTATTCTCGTTGCTTTCTGGTTGCTTCCATCCATCGTCCATCGACAACGCAGATTATCGTGCCGATTAAAATCGCATTAAATTTTCACTCCTGACTGAATCTCGCTCGACCGCGGTCGCGGTATTCCCAGAAAGAAAAGAAAAGTCTATCGCTCGTTTGTCGCTCACGCGATGGTCAATCGAGAGATCATCGTGCTGCTCGTCATAACGAGAATCACGTGCTCTCGAATGCGGCGTGAGCGAATTGGTCATTTTGAAAACAGTATATGAATACAAAGAGCCTGGGATTGTTGAGATAGTAATAAAGGCCTCGTTGTATGTAAACTAAGACGAGAAGAAAATATAAATAATTTTTATCTTAAATCTACATTATAATTATATATATACCATATGTGATACGATACTAGCGTTTATCGTTCACAAAGCATATAATATACATGCGATTATATAAAAAAAAAAACAACATTATCAACATTACGCGCTACAGTCGTTACATCCATCGCGTGTGTTTCAGTAAGCATGCATACATCGAATTTAACACGTCCCATTAGCTTCTTTGACTTGCAAAAAGCTACAAACTTATGTATGTTATTTTCAACGTAACCGATTCGAACATAATGACATGAACGAAACAAACACACACAATTGTCGCAGCTGAGGCATTCTTGTTTGGTGTAAAAACTCCGAGGGTCTTAACCGCGCTATCGGAAATTACTATTATCCTGGATCCGCTAACGTCGACGTTAACGCGATATTTCTAGACCGGATTTAACGGGGTGACCGGGCAGATAGGGGACCAAGAGCGCGAGAGAGAAGGGGAGTCAGGGCGGAGGGTTGAGGCAAGAAAAAAAAAAGCGGACGCGATGTAGCGATGCGCGTGGAGAAGGATATTGCGCCGGACCAAACCGCAATCTACCGACCATTATTTGCCCCATCCTGTGCGTTCTCGTTTCGTTTACCCGTTCGATCTAATTTCTCGCGGAAGCAAATGATCTCCGGCAAGTCGGCTGCTTCATCTTAAGAACTGTTCTCGCGAAGTAGCTCTGTCGAGAGTTCGTCCCGCTCACATGTTCGTTCGCCGACGAGTTATAAACCGACGGGTTTTCCGGAAGATTTCGCAGATCGCGTTGGAACCAGAAATCATCAGAGCAAGTCCGCACGGCGATAGATCGGCGAGAAAAATCCACGTATCCCGGTGATTAGCCGGCGCTAGGCGTTAACGTTGCACGGAGCAGGTTT
>NW_017298058.1:919115-921665 GCF_001594075.2 Trachymyrmex cornetzi
GGGAGCGCGAAAGAGCGAGAACGAGGGGAAGAGAAGCACGAGAGCAAGAGAGAGAAAGAGAGGAGTGGTCCCGGCAAACAAGAAGCGAACCGCAATGCATTCGCTCTACTCGCTAGATATAAATACGCGACAGAGGGCAAGGAACCAACCACGCCTGCACCGGCAGCTACTGCCTAACGACACCGACACGCACACGCAGCCGCTCATTGTGATAAAGCAGAAGAAGGAAACGGAGGCAGGGAGAGAGAAAGAGAAAGAAGGAAGAAAACGGGGAGAGAGAGAAGAAGAGGAGGAGACAAAGGAGAGAAAGAGAGCGCGCGAGGGACAGGAGAAGAAAAGAGAGAGGCGCGCAAGCTGCTGCTGCTGCTGCTGCTGCCCGCCGCTGCTGCGAGTTCGTTCATGCGCCCATCCGTGCGCTGCGAGTTGTGGACGAATGTGGTCGACTCCGAGTCTTTCTCTCTCTCTCTCTCTCTCTCTCTCTTTCGCTCATTCTCTCTCTCTTTCTCGAAGACACGGCCAAATATTGCATCGTCGGATAAATATAGGCGGCCGCGGACCGCGCGGCTGCACCAGCCCTAACGCGTACTTTTGCTCTTCTCGCTCCTCGAGTCCTCGGCCCTCGCTCGTCGTTCGCTTTTAGGACGGTGCTACTACTATATACACGTCGGAGAAAGAGACGCGACTTCTCGCCAGCGTCGCGTCGCGGCATTCCTCTCCCGCGACTCTCTTTCCGCGCCTTGCCGCGTCGCGCAAAACGATCGTTAAATCCGTTCTTCGTTCATGGCCGAGAACTTGGCGATAACGATCCTTACACTCCGTCACGGCTTTTTTCTCCCTTTTTTCACCGAAAAGGACCGCACCCTGTCGGACTCGAACAAGATTCGCTTTGCACTTTTGACAAACTAGGTGTGTTTTTCAAGGATCCGTGATCGACGTTAAAAATAAAAAATTAATTAATACATATACATGTACATTTCAAAATGGCACAGATTCTTTAGGTCTGTTATATTGTGACCTTTTTACAAAGGCAACGTGCTTCTATGTTTTTCTATTTAGTTTATCTATGTATTAATTTAGTATGTATAAACACGTGCATCCGTTCGTAGGTCTCTAATAAGCTCACAACAACTCGTGTTACTTTTATTTGCGCTCTACTTTGTCATCTCATCGCTATTATATTTCTAATGTAAGTTTTTATTATTATTTTATTGGACTACGATCGTGCGCTGTAATCAACGTAAACTTCAATTAATTTATATATTAGACTACGATAGTTACACAGTGACTTTTCAACATTTTCAGTTTTAATTTCTGACTCGCGATTTAAGTATTCAGCCAAGTACTGAGACGTTTGATCATTTTTTTTTATTCTTTAACTTTAGTATTACGATGCTTCCGATTCGATACCGCTTTGTAATTATTCATATTGATAATTCCAATGATTTACTGTAGAACGAAATTATTTTATTAACTTTATTCGAAGAAACCCAGAGTTAAAACGTCCGTATTTAATTTCTATTAATATAATTTCTATACACGTTCTCATCCTGTGTTGCTTCCTAAGAGCTTCTTTTGTAATTTTTTGATTCATTATATTTCGCTTTTTATTATTACATAAATAAGAATTCGCCAACAAAGTGGGATACATTAAGAAATATATCATCGAAAGCAACATCAATAGAGAAATCCTTTTCTTCAAAATGTTTGCCATCTTTGTAAAATATATCTTGCAATAGCATAGGATGATATTTCTTATAAGATTCCAAGAAAAATTTAAGTGAATAAAATTAAATTAATGGATAAAATTAAAACAGCATTTGCATTAAAGTCATTTCTAAAAATTCACGACCACGCGCGATCCCATAGCTTAGAGTTCATTCGGGGTTCGAGCGGTTATCTCGCGGCGCATTACAGCAGGCGATAAGTTGTAATCGGGTCAGTACAACGCTGCATTGTAAAGTATCATCGACTTGCTCATGAATTTCCATGTTTCTTTCATCTTCGCGAGAACAACCGCTCGACAAGCCCGAGATATCATCGATGTCTCGAATCTTACGGAGCTTACGTAAGAACACATCGGGTCCTTCTTCCGTCAACATTAAGTATTCATCAATCCGTGTCGTTCCTCTAGAAAATTTTATTCTGGGATATAAATTCATCTCCGGCCCGAACAAAATTGGGAAGAGGAGGCAAAAATTCATTTTCCATCCGTACATCGCGTACCACACGGCAAGATATCTTTTATAAAAGTAAGAGGATTTGACGTCGTATTGTTGTAAATCGCGCGGTTGTAAATCGCGATATCGACAAACTACGTTATCAAGACAGAGTTTTAAGCGAACGCATCCGTTCCGGTGAAGCCTATGGCTTATCGTTCGTCGCTGTGCACGCGGCCCGAGTCCGCATGCTTCTGCATGCCAACACATATATGACCGCGACGAGTCGGGTCCGAATCGCGTTTAACGTCGCGCGTCGCACGTATACATGTATCGTGCATACGTACGCATGGGTTGAATAGGCAGGCTCGTGACTCGTCAGAGCCAGACAGAG
>NW_017298058.1:921996-925001 GCF_001594075.2 Trachymyrmex cornetzi
ATCGGCGGGCAAGACCGGGGACAGAGAGTGGAGACGGTTATCGCGGAAGTTCGGCAATTATAGGTGCCGAGTCGTCTTTTTTTCTCTCTCTCTCTCTCTCCTTTCTTTCTTTTTCCCCCTTTTTTTTTTCGACGAGTGATATTGATTTGGGAGAGGCAGTTCGTATTCGCGGCACGAGCATACCTTGTGACTCGCAGAGGCGATGCCGCCGCCAGCGCGATGCATCACGGCGCAGCGCGCATTGAGGGGTACACGTCGGCTCGCTGGGAGTGTGAGAGGATCGCGTGGTGAGGTAGGGAGACGGAGGGAATGGAGGAGGAACGTCTGATGGCCCGAGAGAAAGGAGGAGAGAGAGGTAAAGCGATCGGACAGTTTCCCCGCCAACTCGATCGTTCCCCTACACCGAAAGGCCGCCCCCCACCGCGTAGACCGTCGTCCCCCGACGGCGCGGTATCAAACCCCTTCTACCGGTTCAACGAATATAACTTCCTCGCTTCGCCTCCTCTCGACCCTCCCCTTCCTGCTGTCGGTCCTCGCCGGTCGTCTCGTTCTCCACCACCACTGATCGCTGCCGCCACCACCGCCACCACCATCACCGCCACCAACCTCCTCTCCTCAGGAACGAACGCTGAATCTCGGCTACCCGTGCCTCGGCTTCCTCCACCAATTTCTCCGATAGTCGGGATAATAAGAATTGACCAATCATATAAATTAAAAGATTCAAACAAAAGTTGATTGACACTAGATTGAATATGTTTCATATGAATTCGAATTCAAATGGGATCCAAGAAGCAACATTAATTGTTTCATCTCTCATGAGGTTGAATAAGTTTATAGAAAATTTATAGCGCTTTCTCTGTTAAGGATGATTAGTAACTAATTATCAGAACGTACTTTGTCGAATTGAAGGTACGAGAGATGAATGACTCCTTATAATTATGGAATTCTAATTTCAATATTCTTCGAGGTCTAGTCATTCTTATTTCTTGCTAAAGTATCGAGATAGACCTACAGAGACATCCAAATCGGAGCAATACGATTAAATCGACACAAGATACTAGAAGAAAAAGAAGTTTAATATACTAAAAAATTATGTAACAGCAGATTGTGCCGATAAGTTAAAAACAAGAGTGTTGCATGATTTCATCGCTAAATCGTCCACACATTTATGCCTATTTCTACCAATGTAGACTAATTTTAATCTCAGTTAATGTTTTATTATCTTTTTTTTAATTCTTATAATTAAAAAAGGACAAAGAGTTGAATTATGAATAAAATTGAATTGCATTTGTAAAAATTGATATATTAAATAACTTTTCCTCCTTTACATCTGTACTTTGAATTAAAGGGATCCTAAAGTCATCTGTTTTACCGATTCAGTAGAACTTGCATACATACAATTTACGTGTCATTGACACATCATTACTACATTAATATTTCACATACATACAAAATTTCCAACTAATCTTTCATAAGATATTTAAGCCTAATTCTAAGGACTCAATATTGTTCATGTAATTTCTAATCTAAACCAAGATGTTTTACACAAAGTATATAAAGCAAACATTGGTACTAGTCGACGCCAAAAGCCGATAACAAAACTTCAATTTTCCAACTTTTTTCATTTTTGTCGACTACACTACTGTTTACACTTTAATTGTGGAAAAGGATTTTTAAATCTGTGTAAAGACAACTAGAAAAATACTTGAAAAATAATCGGTAAGAAAGACACAGATGACTTTAGAATCCCCTTACGCTCGATTCCACAAATAAGATTAACTCAAGTCTTGGTTCAATTTATTTTTAATCTTTTTTTAGTTCTCAGACTTGAAAAAAAAAAACTTTCTAATTCTTAGATAAAAATTAATCTAATCTACATTTGTGTGTGAGACTCGTGGGCTTAAAGTGTAGTGGCGAGGCAAGCGGGAAATGACACGACGCGACGCATCCGCCCCTGCAGCCGTCGGTGCCGCCGCCGTCGCAACGGCACCTTCTCCGCTCTCGCGTCCTCTCCCGATATTCTCTACCATCCCAAACCCGAACCAGTCCAGAAATCCCCACTCTGATCGCGCGTGCACCGCGACGACGGAAGTGTGGCAACGCCGCAGAGCGCTCGCCAGTGTCTCGGTCTTGGCGAGTTACTCGGGGGGGCTCAGGCCGAGTCTACCGAGATTGTGTCTACCGGCGCGGGTAACCCGAAAGCGAGTGTGGCGAGGATTAAAGTCGCGGGCCGTTTCCCAGCATGCGAGACCGTCTCGCTGCTGTCTAAAGGCCGTACAAGAACGAACGTAGAACGGCGCGCCAACGATAAGAAAAGTTTTACGGCCGCGGATCTAGAAGAGGAAACCGCCGACGACGACGACGACGACGACGACAAGGACAACGACGACTACGACGACTACGACGACGACGACGACGACGAGAGAGAGATAAGACAGGAGACGAAGCAGCAGGAACGGCAGAAGAAAAAAGAAAAAGAGGCGTCGAAGAAGAAGAAGCAGGCGGAGGAGGAGGAGGATCGTCGCCGCGCGACAGCATAGCAAGAGCAGGAGCAAGCCGACGAGACCGGGCGCCGCGCCGCGCCGCGCGCTCTCGCACGTTGCCGTGCCGCGCTTTACTATATCGCGCCACACGCGCGTCGTGATCCGCGTACGCGCGCGTGAAACATACACGCGCACGATATTACATATTTATATGCATACACGGTGACCCGCGCGCGGAGATAATACAGTGTAAATGGCGCTCTCGGCGCAGAACCAGTCGACGTCGTACGTGAACTTGTATTACTCGATCGTCCAACGTGCGGCGACGCGCTACTTTAAGGAATATTACAACTCCGGTAAGTACCCATCGTAAACGCACGCCCTCGCGTGTCTCACAGATACACGCACACATGTAGATTCGTAAAAAGCGCACGGATGGCAGAGACAGATTCGCCGGCGAGCACGGATAAGCGCGCGTCCGGCTTTGTATCGTTAAGCGGCCATCCCTCCCCCCCCCCCCTC
>NW_017298058.1:925210-925825 GCF_001594075.2 Trachymyrmex cornetzi
CTCCGTCCATGTCTCTCCGCCTCTCCGAAGATCCATTCAAACGCCGGTGATGTATAATTTCGATGATTTCGATCGCTTGATGGTGACGCGTGTGTGAATACGAGAATTTTTATTTCTGTACCTTTATACGTGTGGCACGTGTTACATCGTTGGAAAATTGAAATTCGTTAAAACCGCTTTGATTTCAGTATCTATATTTTTCTCTCGCCGTATCTTTTATTCTAGTACCCTTTCTCTCTTTCTCTCTCTCTCTCTCTCTTTCTCTCTCTTTCTCTCTCTTTCTCTCTCTTTCTCTCACTCATCCCTCACCCCCTCCCTCTGCTGCCTGTCCCCATGCTCGCGTGTGCACGTATGCATACCGGGACAGTTACACGATCCAACTATAACGCGCCGACGACTACAGGCAGAAGTGTTCTTCCGACTGCGATTAACAATGCTAGTTAGACACGTGTTCCGTGCAAAACTCGTGTGTGTCTGCGGTCGAACGCATAGCTTGATTGAACGAGACAGTGTTTAATGTTGGGAGACCTGAAGGGAGAGAGGGAGAAAGAGAAAAACGAGAGAGAGAGAGAGAGAGAGAGAGAGAGAGAGAGAGAGAGAGAGAGAGAGAGAGAG
>NW_017298058.1:925868-940260 GCF_001594075.2 Trachymyrmex cornetzi
GAGTTTTGCTGTCCGTCGGTCAACGTCTGCTGTACGAAATTCTCTGCGCGCAACGTCAGACGGAGAGAGAAAAGTCGCGTGTTCGCGGTTACTGCACGAGACGAAAATAAGCGAAAGCGTGTAAGGAGAAAAGAGGGAGAAAGAGAGACGTAACTTACTACAAATCCCCCTCATGAGCACCGGCACTGTGCAAAATGATGTAGCAAAAGTTCTATGAATCGGATGGAACGTTAAGTGAGAACACGACAAGTCGTATATCCGAGATCCTACGAAGACGAATGAAATAAAAAGAAACCGCAAAAAGTCAGAAACCAATTTGAGATAAACGCGAGACTAGTACAATTAAGTAATTCCACTAGTAAGCTTCGTGCTCTCAGAAACTAATCATAAAATTGGATCTTGAAATGATTAAATCTCTTTATTATGTAACACTTTACTATGAAAGAAGGAGAATGTTAATTAATGTTCTGGAGCAAAATATTCGCGCTATGAATATCGATACGGAGGAAATGCAAAGAAAGTGGTAGCGCGTTGATTGTATAAACCACTTTATTTAAACTGAATGTACAGTGTATCGCGCTTTAATGAGGGAATAATTTTAAAAGGGGAAAAAAAACCACACGAGTACAGACCAAGACGTCGAGAAAAAATAATCATAGATTGGGTGCAATTACCCCCCTCCCTCCCTCACTACTTGTCTACTTGTGATAATTGTAATATAAATTAGACGGAAGTTGATGATTAAATATGCTGACGAATCCACGTGTGATTTAAAAGATGAAACACAGTGTTGTTAGACATTATATAGCTTATTACACAGGTATGCATCATCAATTAAATATTTGTGGTAGATATAAAAAAGCGCGCGAGGTTCTCAAAGAGGTGTATTTTTAATGGCATACAGGAGAACATTATTCATAAACGTCATAACTCAAGATTCTTTCGAAATGATTTGATACACTGATAAATGATAAAATAAGACAAAAACAGTTAATTAAGCTGTTAGCATTATCCTGTATGTCAGCATTTATAGTCAATTATTTACAATATCGTTTGCGGTAACGATAGCTATACGATTGATCGTCGTTCATTATTGATTTGTTGATTGTATCTTGTAATTATCCGAAATATATAAAATTAAATTAATTTGTTACTGACATGATTGCCAGCTACACTTTGCGATAATTAAACGTTCCGACAAATGTTTGTTATTAACGCAATACGGACCATTTGCTTGAACTCACTATTTATCGCTTTGAAATAACATACGAATGGCAGATGAATTTATATAATGTGACGAGCATTGCAGTTTGTACAAAATATTCCTTTTTTCTCGAGTGAGAACAAGAAAGCACAGAGAAAGGAGAGAGTTAAGCGATGTGATATATACGCGAGACACAATCACGTAATATCCACGCGCCGTTTGGGTCATCTAATCGGTCTTCGATTTATCTCGCGGCGAGCAAAGTGACGAAACTCACAAAACGATAAGTTTTCGAGCTTCCCTCCGACGCGACGGTCTAAAACTGTAACCTTCTCACAGATATACACAGTGGAATCAATCTAAAGGGAAATAATCTGATTGTCGTTTCGTCCTCCGATTCATAAGCGACGTAATTCAGCGGTAAGGTAACATACGAGGCGCGTCGAAACTCTTCGTATTGCTCAACGGATTCGTCGGACCAGTCCTGGAATTGACTTTTTCTCACACAAAAACGGAAACTCAATACGACGCTGCAACTATCTTACCAACTTTTTAATATTCAACTTTAAATATCTTCGAAGTACTAAACCCTGAATCAAAACTTCCTTCAAGTTTCACTCACAAAAAGGAAATATCTTATCGTCTAATTTTATCGCTGAAAATTCCCCCTCGCGTCATTCATCGCGAGTATTACACGTGTTTATGTCTCATTAAAAGTCAATCGAGTCGCGAACAGCTACCGTGGAACTTGGAACTTGGCGAGGGACGCGATCTTTTCAAGCGCGCCTAATGCGAAACGCATTCAAGTCGACGCTACGAATTCGATATTCTCTCCCTTTTCGAAAGATGACAATCGCCACATGACACTCTTATCGAAAGTTTGATCACTTTTACCGGTAAGGAAGACGGATTTATTTGGAGCGGCTCGACTCCAATGAAAACCTGTTGTGATCACGCGGCGCGACTCGCACACCGATCGAGGCGCGCTGCCTGGTCAAGGTGAGCGTCGTCGGCCGAGGACTCTCGTGATCGTGCTCTTTGTGACCGAGAAATGCAACGCCGACAATCGTGAGTGAGTGCGTCCCGCGCGGCCTACGGCAGCGAGCAACTGCGGGCTCCAGGGCGCCGAGGGCGAGTCACAACGGCGGAAGGTCGATCACGGAGGGTGTTTTCCAGCAAGAGACACGGCGGCACGGCGTAACACAGTCAATCGTTACATCCTTATTTCCCGATGTTAAGCAAAGATGAAAGTACACTGAAGGAAAAGATTGGCTGCTGCAGCAAATTAGGTGGTAAAATATGACATGGTATTTTTAATTGGTTGCAATTGTTGGTTGCTGCAGCCAATTGTTGGTTGCGTTAGCCAATCGAAATCCTGTACTGACATCGCGGATAGGCTTAACGCAACCAACAATTGGCTGCAGCAACCAAAAATTGGCTGTTGCAGCCAATCTTTTCTTTTTCAGTGCGTTACATTGTCTCTTGCTGGAAAACGGCAGGAAACTACCGCGCTCGTCTGAATCGTGGTGTAAAAAGGAAGGTGTAACATTGCGCGTAACGGCGATAGCAATACCGGAAACAATCAAATTTATCCCAAAATACATTTTCCTGCGTATCCCGAGTCGAAATTTTTATCTACTTTCGATCTCTTTTAACCTCCTCAAATCTTTTAAACTTGTTTTGATACTTAAACAGTTAAATAGAGAATTTCTTTTAATATTACTTAATTTACAGCTTCTACACTGAAAGAAAAGATTGGCTGCTACAGCAGATTAGATGGTATAAAATATGGCATAGCATTTTTAATTGGCTGCTATAACCAATTGAAAATGCTATGCCATATTCAGCCATTCTTTTCTTTCACTGTACTTGGAAAACTTTTTTTTAATCAATAAAAATAGGAAATTTTTCAATAGCTGCCATTTACAGGCTCAACGAGGCTGAATATTCTCTCTCATTTGATTAGAATCTATTATAAATCTCTAGAATCTATATACGACTATCTAAAACTAAGGTTCAAAGTGGAGCAAAATTTCGACTCGGGTAGAAATAATAGTGCTAGTATACTGGAACAGCCAATCAAATTTGACCAGAAATTCATTCTTCTACCGCGCATCAATAGGGGAATGGTAAATTTTTCTTTTTACATCGTGGTCTGAATTGTCACTGCAACGATCTTTCTCCGATCGAGCTCTAATTCCGTTCAATTCGAATATTTATCTATCGTCGCATTCATTTGTCATTTCTATTACGTAGTCGCGCAAGTGCAGATTTAATTGTTGAGAGGAAACCGTTTAACGCGCGCAGACTTGAAAAATACCGCGTCGGGTCGCGAAGGGCTAATCTGATTTCCGCGAATTCTACTCGATAAATCGCTTTCGTAAACATGCCCTATCCGAAGGACGTAGCCGCCGCGGCGACGATTCCAAACACAGCGAGAGGCCCTGGTGCGATTATATTTGTGACGGGGAAATATAGACTTAACGCGCATTGCTGGAAAGAGACGGATTGCCTATTTAGATATGCCACTTTGATAAGAATGCTGGTGAAAATTTAGTACGTGTCGGACTGCATGCGTCAAATCGACCTTATGCATTTTCAACAATTGGCGCACGTAAAAATAGCTTTGCCACAAAATTGAAAATCAAGGAAATATCTGGGGAATTGAAAACGGTCATGGAAATTAGAGAAAAGTCAGGGAATGTTCGGGAAAATTAAAATTCTTTTATAAAAGTTTGACATGCGTACATCACACCTACGCAGATTTGGAATACTTCCAACTTAGTAATTAAATGCAAGCAGTATCAGCAACATGAATGATAATATTTACATTACTATATTAAATTGCACTCTCAACAAAATATTTAACGGTTTCCAAATTAGGAATGAAAATACAAAAAATTCAAAATATTATTGAAAGTCGGAGGAAATGATAAAATTTTATCTGCAATGGAAATCAGGAAAAAGTTATGGAATTTGTGGGAATCTCCTGAAAACACTTTCTTAATTTATAGCATTTAATTATCGGCAGTAAATTTGCATGTAATGTACATGAACTATAATTCCAAATTTCTTTTCGGGATCATTTTATTACCGCGGTAAAAACAATGCGATACATTTAGGAAAGGGGCATAATTGTGAAGCATTAGATATCGATAATAACCATCAACGTAAGTAAATCGCGTTAATACGGAGAACTCACGGTGAATATAAATCGCAATACCTTCGCCGCGCTACGCCGACGATAATTATTATATTGTTCTAACGATCGCGTAAATATCTTAATCGCGCGATATACTCGGTATCACGTTAAAGCGAACGATCGTAATCGCGAACTATCGTTATATTCTGCCTCGCTTACGCAGCGTAGTTTATGTCGAGAAAATCAGTATACTTCCAATTAAATAACTCGTAAAACAGTCATCAAAGTGTGGCGCAGAGAACTCTAACAATAAATACGGCTGTGATTATTTCCACTATTATTATTATTATATAAACGCGTATTTAAACTAATCTTGTAGGTATTAGATGTTCATACCATTCAAATGCAGTCGTCTTTCGAAGAACCGAGATATTTTTAGAATTCATATTCTTGTCATTGTTTTCTTTGGAATCTTGAAAATAACGATCATTATAGATGGATATTGTCACTTTCAATGCGTCAAGTGTAATCCCACCAGGTCTAGCATTATACGCAGTTACGACGACATAATGCCGCCTAAGATTTCTCTCCAATGGGTTTTACATAAAGTGCAAGTTGTAAAGCTCGTAAATATTTGTGCGCGTCCGCGTAAGCCAAAGTCACGTTTTAGCTAAGAGTTAGTACTGGAAGATTCAACCTTGACTCAAATTCTCGAAAACGATCGACATTCAGGATATGACAAGGTGAGTCCATCGGGTTTTGTTGAGTTGGACCCACTAAAAAAACCCACTTAAAAAACTCAAAAAGTCTAATTAAAATTTAATAATAGTATAAATAAATCATTTAATATAAATTAATATAAATAAAAATAATCTTTAATATTATAAATGAATTATAAATGAAATAAGAAAAAGGACACATAATAAAACTAAATTTAAATTTTTTATTTATTAAATTATAATGTATAAAATTTGATTTTTCAAAAATGCTATTTTCTTTAAAAAATTCACAAAAAATCTGTTATAAATAACAAGTATTTCGAGATTTCATGATAAAGCTTTTTTTAGAAAATTTAAAAAAAATTGTTTAATTTAATTTATTTTTAGTTTTGATTTTCATCCTTCAAATATTAATTGAGGGGATGAGTGAAATAAAGGCCTAATTACAAAATTTTGATATTAATAAAAATTAAAATAATTTGCTACTTTTTTATTATACACAAATGGGTACAGTATCAAATGAATTTATGTAATGTCTTTAAGAAGTTATATGTTACAATACTTCTCTATTACGGTCAATATTACATGAAAAAGCTAATTGCCAGAAAAAGGACCTACGTACAATTGTGATCCTTTATTTCGCCCATCCCCTCAATTGTAGTAAATATAAATTGTATAAAAAATTGTATTTATATTTTTTTAAGCAAATTTATAAAAAAAACTATACGTAACAAACATTTTAAGACCTCATCACGTAATGGAATTATTTTTTATCAAAAAATAAATTTAAAAAAAAATGATCGGACTCAAAGACTGATCGGGTCGATTTGGCATAGAAATAGAATGCTTTTTATACAGATATATGTGCGTGTATATTACATTAATTAATAAATTAAATTAAATTAATTAAATTGAAATTAATTCATAATATAATTATCCATTATATTATATTGAATAGCGGATCTTGCAAACCATTAGTACACTGAAAGAAAAGATTGGTTGCTGCAGCAAATTAAATGATTAAATATGGTATAGCATTTTTAATTTGATTGCAACAGCCAATGTTTAGTTGCTGCAGCCAATTGTTGGTTATGATAGCCTATCTGCAATGTCAGTATAGGATTTCGATTGGCTAACGCAACCAAAAATTGGTTGCTACAGCCAATTAAAAATGTAATGCCATATTTAACCATCTAATTTACTGCAGCAACCAATTTTTTCTTTCAGTGTATTGGACTATAAAGAATAAAAATGCATAAAACCCTGAAAAACCTAATAAAACACTAAAAAAAACTCTAAAAAACTTAATAAAACCTAAAAAACTCGGGACTTTTTTTTTAAAAACCCGTCTGGGTCGGGTTTTTTTAAAACCCGGGTTTTTTCAAACCTTGTCGACGTTACTGCGAGGAATGAAAATTGCAGAAAACATTAATCTCTGAACTCTTTTTTTTTTCATCAAAAGTTTCCTTCTTTCCACCAGATACATTCGCGTCGCGAGATAATCATGACATAATGCGATAAAATCGTAAGATGCAACACCGAGACATATACATCGCGTGATACGATAGAAAGAAAATATTTTATTATACACACAAAGCATACATCGACAGCATTCTTTTTTTGTGCATTGGGATTTCTAATCGTAACATGTAATATAAAATACAGTGGAATATTGTGCGATACGATATAAGAAATACATTGTACAAAGATTGTAATTGTTTGCTAAAGACGCTCCGTAGTACGAATCGCTCCAACAAATATGAGTCATTTTTATTGAATAGCGAGAAGAGAGCGCGAGAACGAGAGAAAGAGTGAGAGAGGAAAAGAGAGGCGAAGAGAGGAAGCACCGAAGTCGCGCGTGCATTCGGAAAATAAACGCGTCGACGAGTTTATCGTTTGACTTCTGGCGATAAAAGAGCGATCATTGCTCCGTATCATTCGTAATATAAGAATTAATGCAAACGAGCTCGCTCGCGTGTAGAAAATCCGTGATCTGCCCGATTCAATCTACTATTGATGTACAATAATTATAGATGCGTACGCTTGGTTGCCTACTTTATCTTTGTAAATTATAGATTAATGGTACACAAACGTGACAAAAATATCAGTAAATTACAATATTCGGTCAGTGATTACGTTAAAAAACTTTCGGTCTAAATGATATATGCGGCCGATGAAATCGACTCGTGAATCTGTGAATGGAATCTACGATAATTATGAATGTTTATATTCCGTCGACCGTGTCGGCTTTATAAATTATGCATGAAATTTATAAAAAAAATGAAATCAAATTTAATTTACTATGTCTGATATTGCTGTATATTATTTTGATGAAACACTTTACCCAAATAATTAATGTCGCAGTGCTTCATGTCAACGTATTGGAATTAAATAAATAAGTAGATAAATGTGACTAATGAAATCAATTGAAATATTTTACCTGGGATGTCCAAACTTTATAAATTATATATTAATGTATAAAAAATTACGAGGTGGAATCACACAAAGTCTGGTTATAATCACGCTGTTTCACAACTTTTCCACTTAAGCAATTAATATCGCGACGACACAGCGAAGCTAAATGGAGTAATAAATATATTCGAACGTAAATGTTTTTAATTGGATCGTTATCAGATTACTAACTGCGAGACGCGACAGGACACACGTCGGTTTCACGCACGTTTCGCGATATTTGCGCAAATCCGCGGTAGTCTTGGATGTGAGCGCGCGAATTGTTTTATAAGGCAGAAATAATATACTCTGTGAGTGCATTCGAGGATCCGTCAAAAATATCGCGGTAACAATAGCGAAAGAAAAAAAATATATCCGACGTTTCGACTTCGTCAATGCGTGCACTACACTCTCGAGCTAACAGCGGGCGTATTTCGTTTCTGTCTATTTTTCTGAAAACAAACATTCGATCTGACGAGCTGAATAACGCCAATGGAACACTAGGAAAGGACCACTCGTTTCTGGAGCACTCTTCGGAGCGCCATCGCGGAAAGTTATGTTTTTGTTGCGCCCGTTTCGTTTTTTGCCACCCCCACATACGACCGCCGCGCGAGGGAGGTCCCTTGAACGGTTCGATAGGAATATGGGCCGCAGGTATTTCCTCTGACATTCGATAAATAGCGGCCGATGTTTGCTCTCGCAAATGAATGTCCTTCCCGTCTCTCCCCTCACACTTTTAATTTTTAATTCATTCACCGTATGGATATAGGTATACGTATAATATTATAGGCGGCAAGTCCAAATGTAGAAATTGCATGATGCAAAACATTGAGATTTATGGAAATACATAGAAATCTTACACATATAAAAGTCGATTGATAAGAACTGACGTATTATTAAAGGTAGAAGTCGTGTTACTCAGTGATATTTTCGTGATTCAACATCGCGTCCGACAGATTGGCATAATTGCCAAGTCGAAGTGCTTAGAACAGGAATCAATAAAATATCGCGACGAGGCAAAAACCATCCTTGTAATTTATACGCAACTCCCACGCGAAATGCACATTGCCGGTGCGGCGCGCCGTCTCTTCTTTTCTGCAAGAACGCAAGGGAAACGATAGCGCACGTATGGCGTTATACCGCGAATATTACGTTTGTGGATCTCGTCCGTGACCACATTTATCGCTTCTTTCGTTGGCGCGAATCCATAAATTAACGTATAAAGCCGCTTCATTTAAAATAGCCTCGTGACATATCACGCTTTTAGTAGTAAAAACGTGAGACATGTCGATAATAAGACACATTATTTCTATTATATAGGCATCGAATAACATAAAGGGTGATCTCAGCAGGTGCTGAGTTGATCAATCGGAAGAAAGAATTTTACAAATTGATCACTAATCGAAGAATGCTTCAAAATACTTGCAGGTGAAGTAGATCGCACCCAGAAAAAGATACGTAAGCTGACGATGTGCTTCTGTTTATTTGCGCCACGAAAACAATACGTCAAAAATCCGAAAATCCAAAAGAGTGTTAGTACGAAAACAATTCAACAGACTGAAAACTCGAGAATTCCGACAATTCAAGGAGGAGGAAACGTGAATTTTTACGCTTGATGTCTGACGAGGCACACTTTGTTTTATCTGCGGATTATTATAAAGTATGTCGCGGGCTTCTGCCAGTGTAAAACTTGACTAATACCGTGTATCGGGTTTTCTCTCCTTCGATATTTTCTTTTATTGTACGCATATCAGCAGCGCCTTCACTTTGAGCCCACAAAGTCGCTTTCACCTGTTCAATTAAGTCCTCGCTTTCGACCAAAGACACTCTAGTTATTTCGCGATTTTGTCAGGTGCAAGATAGAGGAGGTCGAGTTTTCTTTCTCACTTTTCTTGTCTAATTTACAGCACCGTTAAGACGGGCCGGAAGCCAGTGCAATCCGCGTAAAAATAATCGGCTCGATCGCCAGTTTTATTTCCTCTTAGTTACATTACAAATCCAGTGATCATTAACTCTAATTATCATTAATTTACGACACGACGCAAAAGTCGAGTTGTCCAGACTCGTCAGAAGTGACTTCGTACGAATTTCAATTTTTTCTTCTTTCTTGACGTAGTTTAGCCATCACTTTATCGACGTATAAATGAAGCAAAAGCTCATTAGAAATTTTAATGTTGTAAAAGGGGGAAAAATAAATTCTCTCTCTCTCTCTCTCTCTCTCTCTCTTAAGCTCTTAATCTTCACAGCTACGAATTTATTCTAATTTCTAAATTTTATAATTATTCGTGCATTTGTTCAGAATCACCTGCATATATTATATATACTTATAAGCTGTATCCTTAGAAGGCTTGCCCTAGGATATTAATAAGGCTTCTCTCTCTCTCTCTCTCTCTCTCTCTGAGTTTGAGAATTGACGCACTCCACACTTCTGTTTCCAGTATAGGAGATTGACCTCATCGAAATTATACCGGTTTTGAACTCGGTGTCGCGGTGCAAGTTTTTCGATTGTTTGCTTGGAATAAAGCACGATTCCCACCACTCGGGGAATCGACGGGATCGACCCGGCGACTTAAATCTGCGAGCCGCCGCGGCAGGAAAAATCTTTAAAAATGCCCCGACGAAAAAAGCGCGCATGTGCAGCCACGAGCCATCTCTCTTCCCTTGCTCCTCTTTCTCGCCTCCTACTACCGATGCGCTACAGTCCTCCCGGCTTCGCTTTATGCGTTCCTCGCAGCCAAAACAAATCGTAAAGACGCCCGGCGGAGTGCAATCCCATGCTTATTATCGAAAAATCAATGATATCAGCATTGGCGACTTTTCTCTAACACGAAATACCATTCCACGAACAGTATCCTACGATAGACGAAGAATTTTACGTTTTTACGGCGTGTATCTCGTTTTACTAATAATATGTTGATATTTCCCAACTATTGATATGGGAGATTTTTTTCAATAAAAGAAGACATCAATTTTATCAAAGACTCCGTTTTCAAAATATCAATGAAAAAAATAGATTATTTGTGTCCGATTCCTTATCAATCTTTCTTAACTTTTTTCGTCGATTGCTTGATATATATTGTCCTTTATATCTCGCAAGTGTTGTACAATTTTTTCTACAATGTTCCTCTTAACAATTATGTGATTATGTCTCCATCCTCTCTTCTTTTATTGGTAAGCTCGTGTAATTTCTATCAAGATTTCTTTCCGATTTTTGTTGATACAAGTGTTACCAGTCTATCCAAGTGTCTCTTGATATCCTTACTCTGACTTGAAATGAGATATCGATACCACGAGAAATATTGAGTGATACGCAACAACATACGATATTTAAGATTGTCACTAAAAATAGTTTTGTCTGTTATGTTTTAGTTTCGAGTGAACGTGTTGAATGAAAGTAACAAAGTTTAATTTGAGTGATTCATTTTTTACGTATCTATCAGGATATATTTATAACTTGTTGAAATAGTGTGCGGTGCTAGGATTTATGGCTCACTCTATAAGACTTGAGTGATAAACCGGTCCGAGCGAACAAAACGTCATTCAGCAGAGATTCCCCGACATACATATTTCCCGTTTTAACCGTCTGTATAATAATGCAATACTGTTGAACAATTTCATTTTCACTTACTGGCTGTTCTTACCGAATTTCGATACAGATTTAAATTCCATTGACAGAATTTTGAAGTTGATTTTCCATTATTGTAACAATTAAAAATTGACACACAACACACACAGACAATATATACACTCTTTTTTTTCTATTTATATTATTTTATTAAATTTAAGCGATCATTTACGTTTAAGTATTTGTGTTATTGAAATCTTAAGCTTTGTGTTCGTTTGAGAATAACTCGTGAGCAAAGAGAACAAGGAGGAATAAAAGTAAGAACAACTCTCCGTAACACTCTCCAATGATATATCCATTTGTAAGTGTAACTCTCAAGAGTGAGTCTCGACGGTATTTCTTTCAAATGAACAGTAGCCGCTTGTCTTTATGTGATTTGTGAAACATAACGCGCATCAAAATCAACTTCGAGAGCTTACGATTGCTTAGTTGGTAAAGTTATAAGTGGATCGCGTCTCTCATTAAAGCTCGGTCGGACTGTAGCAAAACTTCAAGTTCGTATCAACGCTTGCCAATGTTTATCCACGCAAATGCAAGAGAAATCGAAAGAACAATCTGACATTTCTTTAATGCAATTTAGTATTAAAAACATTTCTTGAATAACTCGACGAAGGAAAGATTCTCGCGCTACGATGGAGAGAAAACTAATTTTTATCTTTGTTTCTTTTTTATAGTCTTTGTAAGTATTAACCTTCCGCGTTTGAATAATTGACCGAATGAAGTATTATTACTTATTATTACTCTCATTATTATCACTGTGAATTATCGCATGGAATTTTTTTAAAAAATTGTATTTACCTAAATTACAATTTTTTTTCTAATTTCTTACAAAAGTCAAATTTTGGAACAAATGAAAAAGGCATTATTTTATTCTATTAATTAAATTTTTAGTGTTTTTGATGTTTTTATCTTAATTATCAGCTTCCGTAAAATGCACTTGCGGCTTACAAAAACTTCTTGTGAGATTTCTTTTTACACGATATAGCTAATGACTTCCTGGATGCGAAGGAAATTTGGACGATTGCTCCGGGATTCTGGATGTAATTAAGTGTTACCGGACGGAGATTGAGTTTAATGAGACGTAGCGTCGCCTTGATAGCATAACTTAATGAATTTCTCGAAATAAATCGGCTTTAGAACAGATTACTGAATATATTGTAATTTTTCTAATACAGGAACATGTATATATTTTTTACAATTAATATATACATAAAATACGTTAACTGTAAATGAACAGAGAGATGGCGAATAAGTCAGCCGCAAATGTTGACGCATTTACATCAATACATATACATATATGATTGATGCTGCTTCTATAATGATACAATTGCTTAGGCTTCTTCCTGCTATCTAGAAATATTGAAAACTTTTCAGATTTCCTCATTGTATAATACATTCAATTAGAAAAAAGTGATGTTTGCAAAACAAGATAGCACTATATACGCACTAATTAAAAAATTCACGCTAATCGTTGAATTCGCAAAATGTTACGCAAAATCAACATGTCAACAACGATAACGATACTTTTCAAGCCGTAAATATCACATTAGCAACTTTTCGATCGGTAGCTTTTGTCCGTGATAACGGGATATTACAATGTTATCACATCAGAGATTCTCAAAATAGTTAAAGCAATTATATGATCGAACAAGCTTGGGATTGCAATAAATTAATCTCAATCGGTGCACGGAATATTATCTTAACAAATAACGGTTATGTAACGAATAAATACGGTACAATAAAAACAATTAACTGTAAATACGATTTTTTCACGTGCAAACGATGGATATGTGTTGCGTTATATTTTTGTTTCTCTGGAAAACAAATTTATATATCGGCGAACTTTATTAACAGATATTTCCAAGTCTTATCGTTATCTGCCATATGACATTAACCATCGCTACACATCACATTACACAACGATCGACTTCACGTCCTTCTATATTCACACTCGTTTAAATTTCACGTTTTTATATTTTTCCGTCTCTAGTAAATTAGCGTTTGTTCTATTTTTAATCAATTTTCCAAAGAAAATTAATTATCGAATATTTTTGTATACAGTTCTGCTCGGTATAAATTGCGTATCTTATAGATCGTGATTTGTTGCGTATCCAGGTGATAAATCTGTTGGAATACATTTCGCGAAGAAACAATATAGCAATATCAGATGAGTCATTCGACAAAGCAAAAGCAATAATTACTTCAATATAGACCACGCAAAATGCAAATTGAGTGACAAATTCGAAGTGGCAAATAAAAAAAAAATGAAGACTGATATAATTAGTCCGATAAGAGGAGGAATGCCTCGCGATATTGCGTAACATAAATTCTGTAATCGTAAAACGACTTAAATCGTCTTATTCCTCGCAATGTAATTGCGCGCGATAATACCGATTGGGCGAGACACGTGTCTTAAATAAGCGTCTTAAATAACGTGGCAAAGTTTAATTAAAAACTTTGTGCGA
The DNA here is from genome assembly GCF_001594075.2 of Trachymyrmex cornetzi. Taxonomy (NCBI): domain Eukaryota; kingdom Metazoa; phylum Arthropoda; class Insecta; order Hymenoptera; family Formicidae; genus Trachymyrmex; species Trachymyrmex cornetzi. The sequence continues at coordinate 939,475 of NW_017298058.1, forward strand.
TATGATGACCTTCTTTTGAGTTTGCCTCTTATTTTCGGTTAATTATAATCCTATCCGCCTTTGTTACCTGCATATTTAAAAAAATTAACGAGTATAAAAAAACACGAAATTAAAGCGAATGCGCGATATGATTGTAAGAAGTTCCGTCTTATTCGAGCATCCAAGGATAAAATTCCTCAAGGATTCAGGAATCCAGCGAATCGAGCACGTGGTTTTGTATGGCGTTTAGCACCTTATAAATTATCAGCACGATACGCAGTTCATATATATATTCGACCTGCATAACAGCGATTGAACTTGTGAAGCGTGAACCGGACGTGTCTATCCATGCGTGACTAGGAACGTGGTCTGATCTGATATTCTAGAGCGTGCTTTCTAAGATCGAAGATTCTAAAGATGCAAACATCTACATGGCCTAATTTCGAGAATAATGTTATTCTTGATCAAAATTGCCCAAAGGATATATACCTGTAAAATTTAGTTTTATTTTACAAATGCTCACCATCTATTCACACGATATTCATATTAAACTGTACACGAAATTCGAGACGATAAATGTAATGATAGTTACCGATAAAATAAAACTTTTCATTGTGTTTACAAGCGAAAAATAAAACAAATATCTCATATTTCTTCTCTTGCACAATGACGCGCTAACTGCGAATCCTATTCTGCATTGTTTACTTGCAGATACTGGCGCGCCCTACGTATTGTACAAAGATAACATGGAGAGACCCCAGGGTCAGTGGGGCCCGGGGCCGGGATCTCTCCAGGACGGTGGACTGT
>NW_017298058.1:940596-961644 GCF_001594075.2 Trachymyrmex cornetzi
CTCCTCACGCAGAGGTGGATCGCAGCGACTGCTTTCCCGGCGCCGGAGAGCTGCAGCAATATCCGCAGCATTATTTTAAAGAAGCCCGGCCGCACCCCTCACCGTCCGTGCCACCGCATATGCTTACGCCCGGCGGCTTCTCCGCGCTGCACTATCTCAAGCAACCCGGAGTAATGCTGACGTCTCTCGGCCAAGGCGACGGCGGGCCTGGTCTGGACGCGCATCAGTACGCGAGTCCGGGCGCGCCGAACATGGCGACCGGGCTGCCTGACATCGTACAGCAGAGCGGTAAATCCTCCAAGGCCGGTAACAGCGATCTACGTCTGTTCAAGTGCTTGACCTGCGGCAAAGACTTTAAGCAGAAATCGACTCTGCTGCAGCACGAGCGGATCCACACAGACAGCCGGCCGTACGGATGTCCGGAGTGCGGCAAGCGGTTCCGTCAGCAATCCCATCTCACGCAGCATCTGCGCATACATGCTAACGAGAAGCCGTACGCTTGCGTATACTGCGAGCGTACGTTCCGGCAGCGTGCCATCCTCAACCAGCATCTGCGCATCCACTCGGGTGAGAAGCCATACCAATGTCCGGAGTGCGGAAAACACTTCCGTCAGAAGGCGATCCTGAATCAGCACGTCCGCACACACCAAGGCGAGCATTTCTCTCTGCCTCCCAGACTCCCCAGAGGGCGTCCACCACAACCAAACACTGACCCACCCACCGGTTCTCACTCATTACTATCGCAACCACCATCGTCACCGTCACCATCGGCATCATCGCCATCGTCGTCATTATAATCATCACGTTCATTACCGCCGGCGGTACAATAACCCGCATACTAACGATTCATCTCGATTCTCGCCTGTCCATCTGCACCAGTGGTGGATTTACAGTTCTAGAAAGAACAAACAGTTACAAACGTATTGACAATACGATATATCTCGAAATAATAGGGGTAAATTCACGACTGGTCTGTATCAACTATATCCCTCACCAGCTTGCCGGAACGCGCTTTTCTTTCTTTCAAAAGCTTCCACAACTAACGATGACGAGTACCAGTATCCATCGGCCTCGTTGAAGCTAAGGCCAACCGGCGGGTAAGAACGGTTGAGCTGGACGCGACAGCGCTGGTGATAGAGCAGTGAGATAGAGCAGTCCCCGTCTCCTCTTTCTATATGATCCGACTGTCATTCAATAACTAATCCAACTGCCCTTTAATAACTCTAGCTCCTCGCGTGTTTCTCCGTTAAAGTGGACATCGGCCTACTACGGATAACTATTTTATCTAACATTTTTTCCCGTATACAACCACTACTAACAACTTTCAATGGGAACCGCGATAAATTGGTTTACGGTAATTTCCCAAACAACACAAAAGTTCAAAAGACATGCAAACGCTTCGAATCTATCAGGATATATATCTGATTAAACTGAAACTTTTTTAACATTTGTGTTGTCTGGATGTTTTCACTGAATTTGAGCGAATATCTACGAGGTCGCACTTAATTCGTGCTACAGTTGGCATGTAGATAGATTTTGTCCTGTATCGGTAAACCGTAATCCGGGCTACTAACGTTCCTCTTACCCATCCACCATGGAATACCGCCGATGAACCGTGGACCGTTCTCTCGTTACAGACGTGAGTCCACACCTCATCTTCAAGAACGGAATGACGCCGACTCTCTGGCCGCAGGACGTTCCCTTTCCGCCTGAAGAGGGTAAGGAAGAAGTGGCATCGACGTTCGGCGACACGGACACGCAGTCGGGCGCGTTCAGTCCGGCGCCGGACGCCAATTCCATCCAGTACCCAGCATACTTCAAAGATCCAAAGGGCGGTAATCACGCGGTATTTGGCGCAGGTGGCTCGGGCAGCTTTGGTGCCTTGCAGTACATCAAGCAGGGTGGCACGAAAAGCTGTCTACCCGACGTGATACAGCATGGCCGCTCGGCCGGCATGCCGTTGTACGTGCGTTGTCCGATTTGTCAAAAAGAGTTCAAGCAAAAGTCCACGTTACTGCAACACGGGTGTATACACATCGAGTCGCGGCCGTATCCTTGTCCGGAATGCGGCAAGCGATTCCGGCAACAGTCCCATCTCACGCAGCATCTGCGCATTCACACGAACGAGAAGCCGTACGGCTGTGTGTATTGTGGACGTAATTTCCGCCAACGCACGATTCTCAATCAGCATCTGCGTATCCATACCGGTGAGAAACCGTACAAGTGCCAGCAGTGTGGCAAGGACTTCCGTCAAAAAGCGATCCTGGACCAGCATACGCGCACTCACCAGGGCGATCGGCCATTCTGTTGTCCGATGCCGAACTGCAGGCGGCGGTTCGCCACCGAGCCCGAGGTGAAGAAACACATCGACAACCACATGAATCCGCATGCGGCGAAAGTGCGCCGGAATTCGAGCGGTGACACGAAACCGCCTGGCACGCCAGCGGGCTTGGGTCCGGTACCCGTGCCTCGCGGCCTCACGCCGACGGTCGTCAAGCCGGAGCTTTACTTCCCGCAGTGTTACGCGCCCGCGTTCAATCATCAGCCGCCAGTCTCCACCGCGCAGTTCCCCGGCGCCCAGGCGAACGGCGTCTCCGTGACCGGCGAATTCAAGCCACCGACCGGTCTGCCGCCACAGTGACTAACCGTCCATCCTGCCGCCTACTAGCAAGCAGGAATCCCCGCGCTGAGGTTTCAGCGCTGTTTCGGTCCCGCCGCGTTGGAGGCCGACGCAACGTCAAACGCCATCGCCGCCGCCGCCGCCGCCGCCTCTCGATGCGGCCAGCAGCCGATCCAGCAACACTACCCGTGACATTTATCATTGTGCATTTACTAGAGTCTTCTTTATTTTCGTCGTTTCACAACTCGCTCGCTCTTCTTGTTCCATCGCTGCTCAGCAGAACCTCAGAACACGTCGCCCAGCTAGTCTTGAGCTCGACGGTGAGAACGGTTTCGTCGTGCAGACCGCATTACGCGATTATCCGAGAAACATTGCGAAAATGTGTATTATCCGGTCGCTACGTCTCTGGTTGATTGTCGGATAAAATTATCTCCGAGAGAAAACCGCTTTTCTGTCTGAATCGTAGCGCACCGGCTATGATATAAACAGAGAGAGGAGAGATATAAATTTCGGGGATATAAATTCGGATACTCTTGTTTGAAACGTCTTGGATTTTTGCGTTGTTTGAAAAGCAAGGAAGATACGCGGACTGGGTCACTCCCCTGTGACATTCATCGAATATGCCGTTATACGTATATCGCGAAAAGACGACAATCCTAGTTAGGATTATCGCTATCGTTACACGGTCGCAACCGTAAGTAACAAACGATAATGCGATTATAGTTGCTCAGGTATCAAACGGTGTCTCGCGACACTCATAGTAAGTTCGTGATATACATTTTCTTCTTTATGTACGTGATCGCGATCAAATGTTTGTTACTTCCTCGCGATCGTCCGTTATTTTCGACTTTTCAGCAGCACATCAGATTAGATCGACCCCTTTAGGGATCCCAAGATTAATTCTTCGTTATTGTTGGCGCACACCGATGACACAGTCTAGTTAATCCGCCAGCACACACGCAAATACCACTTCTCGCTGCGATCCGCATCTCCAAGTCGTCGAATTCGCACGAAGGACAAACAACGTAAGGGGGACACAGAAAAGCTCGGAAAAGCGGCCGCCGCTCACCGTCGAGTTTCTTACTAGACAGACCAAGGTAAAGTAATCAACGAAGAGTCTCGTCTATTCCTCCGTACGTATTTTTTATAATTAATCGATTACGACGTACCTTCTCGCGTTTCTTTCGTGGACAAGCGAGTAGCACGAGAGTTCGGGGCTTACTCCGCGAGGCATAGGTGAATTCAGAGAGATTGACAAGAGAGTTCCCGCGAATCCCTCTGAATCCATCTATCTTCTTCTCGCGAGATGGTGCATGCGCCGCCCGGGGCGTCACCGCTCACCGTTCAAAATGCCACGTATCGCCAAACGGGTTGAAGATGTTCGATTTCGACCAGACTAAAACGATTGTGATACAATATTTAACTTGCCTATGTTTTAAAAGTTTCGCGGGAGAGAAAGAGAACGAAAGGAAGAATGAGTGAGCGAGTGAGTGAGTGAGAACGATATGTATATATATATATATATATGTATATACACACATATATATATATATATATGTAGAGAGAGAGATAGAGATTTTGCTTCTTGAAGGGAGCGCTTACATGACCACGAGAAGAATACCTGTAAATATGTATGTAAAGCCGTTCACTCCAAACAAAAGAAGAAGAACGAGAAGGAACGACGGAGAAAAGTGAAGTATGCGAGCGTGTGCGAATGAGACTGGGTGTGAATGAGACGAAAAAAAAAAAAATAATAAAAGGTACGACTGAATGAGAGGGTAGGAGAAAGACGATATAGGAGTTGGGGCGGGAAGGCGGGGGAGGGGAGATATGACGAGCAGAAAAGAGGAAGATACGAGAGATTATAGGTAGAATTTACGAGAACGATGCATCCTCCCACTGTGCTGAGCCATAGCTTTCAGTAGATCGAGTCGCGACGACGACGATGATCCGCGATAGCACGAAGGGGAAAAGAAACGGAAGAAGATGGTGGGGGAGGGGGAGGGTGCAATTCTTGTATACTATAGTAATATTTGAATGTATATTTATACAGGTTATATTATATTCTAACTATATGACGATATTTTGAATCGGTTTTAAAATCAGATTGGTGCTGATAAAAGAAACTAGATAAGCAAGTACGAAAAACAAGAGGAGGGAACGTGGAAGAAGGCTGAGACACCGTAGAAGTTAACGTTTAAGTAGCGTAGACGATAGCGTAGCTCAAAGTAAAGAAAAGACTTTGAAGGACCGCGCTCGCACGGGGTCCGCTCACATCTCGGAGAATTATCATCATCACTCTTTTTTAAAAAAAAAGGGGGGGGAAAAAGGAAAGGAAAAGAAAAAGAAAAACAATTCGTGGCAATACTTAAGTGAAGAGCAAAAAAATGGGAGAAAAGAGGGGGAAGAAAGCTTCAACGTATTAGAAGATAATCTTTTAAAATTTCTATATTAAGACGTGTGTGATCTCTCTAATTATTGTACATTACGTAATGAGTCTAAAACTTAGACGACGAGATACGTTAGTATAATTACGATTACGTACGTATTAGGTGTTCTACAGTTAGTCTTTTGTCATTTAGAGACACAGAGATCTGAAGATGATAATTGCGCGGCCATATTCTCTGTGGCCTGTTCGTAGTGCCTCGGAATTGCTGCTCGCGGCAGTGATTTGACCGTATTTTTAGGAAGGTATATTATATTATATTATATTGAGGAAAACCGCAATTATATTATACTCTCTCCAATATACAATATTAAAAAAAAGAAAAGGAAAGGGGGGAATCGCGTCGTAAGGCGTCGCGTTAATAAAACGACTCATTAAATTATTATGACGAAAGAAAATCTACTTATATATATCGCGAGGATGAAATAACGACGACGATATAATCGTGGTTGTTGTTCATTGTTGTTTTTGTTGTTCTTATTATTTTTACTTTTCTTTCTCTCGTTCATTACGTATAAAATGTGAAGTTATGAAGAAAAAAAAAAGATGACGAATGGGAAAATATTGAACGCCGGGAATGGCGGGGTCTCTTCCGGTGGCCGTTCGTAATATTTATGAGTATTATTATTAACGTTGAAATAATTTTAATACTTATCCACGTGCCCTTTTTAGAATATCTTTATTGTTCTTGCGGCGAAAAGAAGAAAGCGCAAGCAAACTTGTTAGACATTAACGCTAATCTAATTGAGTCATACTCGGAAACATCGATCCGTATGCCTTCGTATACACACATGCGTCTGTAACAAAAATATCACATATTCTTATTACGTTTCGTAGAAACTTTTTGCAATAGCATTTTGGATATGGTAAAGTCGCTCAGTAAACAATAAGTGAGTTTGAGATGAAAATCATAGATAATGAAACTAAAGTAAGTACACGATTCGTAATCTTATAGGGCGCAGTACACTTTGAAACTTTTGAAAAGTCGAACTATTTTTTTGTTTAAAATGTAGTTTGAAGTCTTACAATTAATACACAAAAAGTCCTAAGTAGATACTTGAATTATTTTTCAAGTTATAGCACTTGAAGTGGACGCGCGTACCTACACGTAGGTAGTCGATTCAAGCGCTGCAAACAATGTGGATATTGAAGCCAAAATATACGTACAAAAGAATACAAAACATGGAAGGAATCATATGGAAATAATCAGTTATCACGTGCTTAATCAGTCACGAAGAAAACGCGGAAAACTTTAAACGCATTTTTCTTGAAATCATATTTTGCAAGTGTACATGATTTCTCAAGCTACAATTGACGGATTGACTTTGCAATTTGAAATATACACTGTAAAAAATACTCAGAATCGACACAACTAAATCTGAGGGTTGCGCGATTTGAGTTAAGTGAAGTATAATCAAGTCAAGAAGAATAAAAGTCTAGTTAGAAATATAATTACACAAGTTAGATAAATAACTTCACATAGTTAATTGAACTCAAAAATTTAATCAAAGTATATGATTAACCGATCTGAAATAAGGTTAATGTAATAATATTCGAAATTTATTCAACTACTACAAGGGTGATTTAACTGCGTAATTCTAATACATCTGCCTCTTCATGGAGATCAAATCAATCATACAGAAAAATAAATTAAACTAATTATTTACGTAATTCAATTATGGGACGACATAATCATAAGCGTATTTATAAAGTTGAATGAACCATTATTGGTAGTAAATGAACATGAATATAATGTACTCGTAAAAGTAACACGACTTGAAAGTAATAGGAATTTAATAAAATATTAACGATACTCTCCACTTTGATTTAGAACGAGCGTTTTGTGGAGTTATTAACAGATAGCGCGTGTACTCGTAAGAAAGATTCGACGTCTACTTACCATTTTGATTTAGAACGAGGGAGCGTTTTGTGGAGTTATTAACAGATAGCGCGTGTACTCGTAAGAAAGATTCGACGTCTACTTGTATAAAGCGAGGATGGTCAAATGATCTTTTCATACACTTCTTGCCATATCGTGGCGGCAAACATTTTTTTCAAGGCAGTTCAATCGATCTATATAATAGAAGGTTTTAATTATCAATTAAATCATTTTACAAAATAACGAGATCGAATAAGTTTTATGAATTGTCCTATTAGATAAATTATTAAATCTACTTCACTCGAAGATAAAGTAGAGATTATCTCAAAATTGTTTTTATCAATAATTTATTGAGTTCTCGTTACTTTGTAGAAATAGTCCAATCAAATGTTAAAATCAATCTATTCTATTGCAGATTTATTTCATCGCGCTCATAAAATTATTTTAATTGACGATACAATTATGTTCCATTACTATCAATAATAGTTTAGTCAACTACTTAAATATTTTATAGAACTAAATTTAATGTTTATTTAACACAAGGAAGATATTAAAGGAAGTTTTTCTTGGTGTAATCCGACAGTTAGTTCGCCGTATTGAACTCTGAGATTGAGTTGGTTTACCTCAATTCGAGTTAAATTCCTCCATCTTTTTTTACAGTGTATATACAAGAAATAGTAGTTTTCGTCTGACCGACAATTTTGTTGATAACATTTTTAGTTTCCATGATACAATAACATTTATAATGTCAAAAAGATGTGTCAAAAATTGAAACATGTATATTTCTGTCATTCTTCAAAAAAATGAAAAAAGTTCGGACGATAGGGAGTATATTATAATTTATGAAACTATTTCGATTTTTTAATTTCAGAATAACCAAAATAGCGGAATTATGTACACTGTTTACCTGTATACGCAAAATCACATTTAATATTTTTCAATAAAATTTCCAGTATAACAAGTTCAATATATGTATTAATAAAGTGCCAAAAGAGGATCGCACTTATTAAGTTTTTTTTGTAATCCAAACTCAAAAAAATCTTCACTTTTAGATTGATCAAAGTGTACTATCTTCATAAACAGTTTACCGCATGTAAAGAAGAACTTGATGATTACTTCATTTTTCTATTACTTCATTCTTGCTCCGCGTGTTTTTTAATTGTTATAACTTATAATGTTAATTGTTATATAACTTATAGCGGTCATTTGCACAAAAATGAAAGAATACACTTCTTTAAGATTTTAAGAACTTTGGCTCATTCTGAAAAATATATAATTAAGAGAAAAATGATCCTTTCATTCCTTTAGTACTATAGACTTCAAACTGACCGCATTATAATCGTTTCTCAATTAGAGATTCATATAAATAGTAATTCATTTTTATTATGAACATCTATTCTTATTTACATCTTTCACTCGTTATCAAAAAGACAGAATATTTTTGTCGATCGGATAAATGTCAGTGTTCGGAATGTTTCTCGTCTTTCATAAATAATATATCAGTGATTTATATTATCCCAAAATGATGACACTCTAATAAAAATTGCAACCGTTTTACAGATAACAGCCATAAAACATTTTTTTTAATTACATTATTTTCTTTTTTTTTATTTTCCGGGACAACTAAAGTTTTACTTTTAAAAATCTTTAATCATATATATTTCTTATACATTTTGGACGTTAAAAATAATCTGTCTTTTATAAATATTGTGATAACGAATATTATTTCTCTATGAGACAAAAAAACATTAAAAACTCAACTGACGAATGTCCAGCACACACAATGATGCGCGCGATGTAAATTATAAAATATAAATTTACGAGTACTAATTTATGATGCACAAGAAATTAAACATTTTAAATTAAATTATTTTTTGCAAACATTTTTGCTCAAAACTTTCTTGTAACTATAATTAATGGCCGGTTTTTACATGTACTTCTCCTTCGGTCCAATTTATGTCAGATCGGAAATCTCAACGACGACGGTCTTATTTCGATCGGTAAAACTCGCCGCGGGAAACATTGCTCGCAAATCGTGTGGTAACGTTGAAAAGAGTAGCTCACTAGGGAAGGAATTTTTCTGGAAAAAAAATAGAGGAACTGCAATAAGAGGGAAAAGAATTACGTTGACAACATTTCGAACTTATTCATGCGCACGGCCGATTGTACTTTAAAGAAATCCGTGATAACGAAAATAACCGATTACACAAAGACACACATATATAAACATATTAACATAACAGGCCAAGCTTAGAGGAAAAAAAAAAAGAGAGGAAGAGGTAGAGGCACGCGCACTCGCATTTCCCGACGTAATCTTCTTTCTCTCTAACGAGTCAAAACATTATCGAGAAGCGAATTAAGTTTGATGAGAATCGCGTAAACTGAAAAATGCGAAAACGAAAATAATAACTGTTGTAGACTATGTGTAGATAAAAAAATATATTTGTTTTTTTTTTTTTTTTATATTATATATGTAATAATTATTATATTATTATTAAGTTTTATACAAGAGAGATATTACGTATGGTGCATTTCTTTTAGTATCGTCACAGTGTTTTCATCACCTTTGTTTTTATTACGCTATATCGACTGTGCGAAATTCTCTCACTCTGTTTTCATGTTCGACAAGAAGTCTCTTTCTTTTTTTTTATAATGCTACTATCGATATTAGTCGACTATTAGAGAGAAGTGCTTATGCTTTATTATACTCTAATCTCGCAGTCACAAAATCCGCCGTGTGTGATATAACAATACGTATATTCGAGTGTCGCGAACGAAGAAGAAGCGATGTCGGATTGGTGTTTTTTTAATCTCTTTTATATATATATATATTATATATATAAATATTTTATATACATATTGCAAGATGTACTTTGCAAAGAGGAGGGGGAAGGGGAGGGAGGGGGGAGGGAGGAAGGAGGAGGGGGGGGTCTAGAGTTTTCTGGCCGAATGACAGGGACGTTACTTCGTACTTTAAGTTCCGCATACGCGTGAGAGACCGCAGACTTCGTGGCGAGCTGTTGCGAGCAGGGATGAATTTATATGAAGAAACTAAATGCGGCTTAAGACTGCTCGGAAGGAAAACCACTGAATTAGATTGTTAGAAGAATCCGTTTCGGAAGAAAGACAATAGAAAAGAAAGAAAAATGCAAAGATGTATTTCTTCTTCGCTTCGGTTCCCGTAAATGTTATTAGCTACAGACCGCGAAAAATCATCCCGTGCCTGCGAGCGAAACTGGTTCGGGTGGTTAGACGACGTCGGAAGGTTGCGCGGTGCCATTTCGATCGGCGAAGAGAAAAGAAGGGAAGCAGCCGAGAGGTAGGAGGAGAGAGAGCAAGGCATACGTACTGAGTAGAATCGGCGATGTACTGTGATAACGACCACTAACGACATACAACATCCGCTTAATTTCATTTGATCCTACGTCGGAATTATGCGTCAGCCAACTTTCTCGGAGTTGGATATCTCGCAAACGCCGCTCTCCGTCCTTCTCTCCATCTCGTCTCCTGCCTCCCTTTGAAATCGCAAAGACGGAGGAGAATCTCGCCGTCGCAGTGTCTGTGTCGATCGATTTACTATTTTGCAATAACGACCCTCGTCTATCACCTCGACGCCAGCGTTTATCTTTTTTTTCTTCTTTTTGTTCATCACGTTGCTTTCGTGGATGCGCAGCGAGAACGCCGCGAGTCCGCAGTTAGTCTGTTTTGGAGATAAGATAGCTCGCGTTATTCTACGTTTGGTTTAATAACGAGCTTTCGTGGATTTGAAAGTGTTTATGTAGATCCACGAATAATCCGTGAGTGGGTCCGGGGACCTTATCCGATCTGGTTTATCATAAAAAAAAAAAATGAACTCGACCAGTTTTATTTCCTTGTTGCGACAAGGTAGATGTATGAACAAATTCCAGGATGTCCAGCTCTCGCCACGAATTCCGTGGTAAATGCGCGATCGTGTATCCGTATACGTAAACGACAGAACAAGCGATCTTGTTTCTTTTCGGTTATTCTTCTTTTTTTTTTTTAATTGTTTTTCCTTTTTGTAGTCGGATGTGTGCTTTCAAAGACAGTGTAGAAAAAGAGGCAACGCGTTTATCACAGGCTGCGTCACTCTCGTCGTTCACCGAATGCTCAACATAGATTAGGTTTAAGCTTTATATATATATATATATATATAATATTACCTAATGATATATATATGTAAATTATTGTTTTCTCTTTCCCCCCTCGTAAGACTCAGGGCACGCGCCCTCAAACGGGCCGTACCCCGCCGACAGGGTGGCGCATCCGACGTTCCGTACATAATCATTCGTACTCATTTTGTTTTCAAAAGCTCCGCAAAAAAGCGGATGGATTAAAAGAAAACCGATAGAAACTCGTTCTACAAAGCTGCGTATTTCTGTCCTTCGAGTCAAGGTTTTAAAAATGAAGTCGAAATTTTTTCTATTCTCACTCGTTTTAATAATTCCTCTAAAGAGATTAACTTAATCTTTTAATCAGAATTAAGATACGCTATACTGAATTTTCTGTTTTCTTTCACATTAAATACTCGATTATTTCGCTTTATTCTACAGAAAGAGGTATAAAGCCTTGCTTGTATCGGCTAAGTAGCTATCGGCTAAGCCTGCCAGTTTTTTTTTCTTTTAATTATGATCTTGTCTGTAGATAGAGAAAGGAAATTTTTGCTAAATTTAGTTTCACGTGACGTTGGTGCAGCCAATTTCGAAAGAATTAACTTCGTGGAGAGAACAAGAAAGCGATGGAAACTTTTAAATGTGATCTTGAACCTTAAATCTTCGATAATTAAAAATTGAATTTTATATATAGAACGACTTTCTCACAATTTCTTTCAATCGATCGACTTTTTGCAGGGCAGAGACAAAGAGAGGTAAATCTCCGAAAACGTTAATTTATGCAAACGGGAGAACAACGCGATGCGCGCGAAAGAAATACAAACGGGTGTGTGTTCGCATACGTTCTCCCGTATACATGAGATCTCGCTTTCAAAATTTAGCTTTAAAAGGAAGGAAAAAAAAAAGGAAGAAAAGCCCTCGAATGCGAACGCCGACGCAGGTGCAATACGTTTCACAGATGTGCATAAGTATACTTAGGATCGTGCCGTGATGCGTTGAACACGTTGAGAGGAAAGCACGTGAATTTGCAAATATTAAATGGCGCCGTTTAGCGCGTGCAGCATTGTACGTGCACCATATATGTCCAGTTATGAGCCGCAAATTGTTACGTTGCGTGCTCACGTAGGTCCGTTAACACTGAAAACTTGTCTCGTTCTGTAATACGAAAATTACAGAACTTCCCTTGCAAAAAGAGAAACAAATCAAAAAGAATCGATGGAAATGCATTTTCGTCGGTGACGAATTTTATGAAATCTCTACGATCTTCGAGGTTGATTACATTTTATTGGCGTAAAAACTTTTTATTTGTATTTTCCTCCGATTTCTGTTCGTTCAATTTAATTTTTACGACGTGCAATTTGAAGGAGAGTTAATTAATTTTTAAAAGAGGATATCGATAAGAAATCGGCGGGCGACGTTTTCAACGCAGATGTAGCTCGTGTCTTATTTATGTAGATTTATATATGTACACACGCATACACACACACACATACACATACAGACTCGCCCGATCACAATTGTAAAAGAAACAGAGATGATCACGCGGCGTGCCAAGCGCCGGGGTGATGCATATACCATTATTTACAAGTATATACGCAAAAGCAGCGAAATACTGCGCCAAGATCGACCTTACCTCGTTTTTCGTCGTTTAGCATGCAAATTTATTCGCGGCGCAACTTCCCTAATTATATTGCCGGTGGTATACCTCTTGATTCATGTTTGACGGTACGATAAATTGTTGAGAATGATGTTACGTTTTCGGCGAGGCTCTTTAGAGACAACGATGTTCTCCATGGAAATATCAGCCATTAAGCAGCAGCCATTAGGGAAACTATGAATAGTGCGCAGCGAAATTAAATGCTTTTTGCATGAAACATATATTTTATATAATGTCACGTAAATATATTTTGTTAAAAGCGCCTTCCGTTTCGTTTGTTTTGTTGCCCTTCTATCTTTAAGTTACATAGTTAAGTTTTCGCGCTCCACGTAGAGATCTGTGTTACCGAATTACTCAATTGTCAAAAAGTTTTCGCAGTAGGTATTAATTATGTTTTATGATTTTGTAACAGCCGATTTAACTTGACTTTTTGTTTACAATATGCTGTATCATCTTTTTGCCGCAAATCGTTACTCGAGTAATTACGAAATTATTATGTCAACATCACAGAAAACTGCGATGTTCTGGTCTCGAAAAGTTAATTCGGCTGGGATCTTGGGCGCAGAGCTTTCGCTGTAACGTTACAACGGAACCAGGTTCCTAATAGTAATTTAGGGAGTGGGAAGAGTGAAAGAAATCAATTCGTCTCATATATTTTGTGACTGACGAGTGTCTCGGCGGCGCGGGTCCGATTCTGTTCGAACCGACAGTGTTCCCAAAGATATATCACCGTGTATATCGTGCATATCCTTTGTTCTCCTTTCCTTCGCCCTCTCTCTCTCTCTCCTCCTTTGGCTTATTTCTCTCTGACACAGCTTCCAATGTCCCGCCCCCGTTTCTAGTGTTTCTACCGTACTGTTCATCCCCGTCCGCGATTCACCAACTTCATAATATACATATATATACATATATATTGTATATGTACATGTATACATACGCGCGTATATATTATATTAATCAACAAGTGTGGCTGTTCATTACGAAACGGTCCCGCGTCCATGCCCCGAGCGTGTTCTGTTTTTCATTTTTTTTCACCTTTTTTATACAAATAAAATATACAAATAATACCAGAGAAGCGCACGTCTTCCAACATAACCCTCGTTATTTTCCGTCCTCGTGGAGTTTACCGAGACATCATTTTACTTGTAATAAATTTTCTAAATTTTTACAGTAATTTTCATTTCGATCAACATTTTATTAAATATGCGTATACATATAAAAATTTAAAAGAACTTTATATGTATGATAGCAATATATTTTCCTGAAATAAATTAAAGATGGAATTAAAAGAAAGCTAACGATTAAAAAATTTTGATTTTAATGTAAAGTAAAAGTGCATTGACTCAACTTCAAACTTGCATAACTTGAATGCACTTTCGGTTTCTTTGGCATTTCGCCGTCAATTAGAAAGTAGCGCAATGAAAAACACAATGTCTTGGTAAATAATGCCACTACATAATTATTATTTTTTTTTTCAGCTGGCAGTTATATTGTTTTCTCTTCGATCGCTTCATCTGCACGTTTACTTTAAATTGTCCAATTTCATCGTTCGAATTGGTTTCATTTTCGTTTTTCTGTTGTTTCCACGAATAAATCGCTGATCAACGAAAATATTTCTCCCTCATGAGTTAATAAACCTAAAGCATAATTATGCAAGAAAAAAATCTTAAGACGTAAACACTTAATATTCGTTAAAATTAATTGTTTATTTGCATATTTCAGATATTCCTCTTGCATGAACAACAAAATAAAATTCTATATTAGAATCTCGATTAATACCGTGATCAAATCGTGATAATAACGTAATCAAAACTTTTACTCGAGCGACTGGAAACTGTCGAAAATTTTTCCTCTGCCGAAGCTCACTTCGGCGTCGCGAAATTTCAACGGTGCGATTTCGGGATCGGCTTTATCGGGTCTACGACGTGCGGAGAATAAATTTCAAGCATGGTCGTAAATTTGAGAGACCGACCGACCAACCGACCAACCAACCAACCAACCAACGAACCAACCGACCATCGGAAACAGTCCGTCTCTCGCGCTGTGCAACCAGTTTTGCGCGGGCACGTCAGATCACGGCTGCTTGTCAGAACCGCGCTTGTCCGCGGCAACCTTGATTTGGATTATTTGCAATGAATTTTACAGAGCGCCGCTTATATGATGTACGCACCTGTACACTCGCGTTCTTATCCGCTAAACTTCATCGGAATCCAACAGAACCGTCTGTTAAAACCTCGTTCAGGCGAACACAGAAGCCAACTTGCTCTCGTTCGCGCGAACACGGCGCAGTGGTTCTCGTTTTTATCGTCAATGACTAGTCGGTAAAAATAGAGGATCGTCATTTTTCAAAATTGAATCACAGAGGCGTGACTTTGTGTACCTTTACACGCGACGATAAATCAATTATCGTCACGATTACGTTTAAAATGCATTAATATTCGATGAAGGAGAACAATCCATTTTCGGAATATCCAATTTCACTTGTTAAACCGTAAACATGCAAATACGACAATGTGCCGTCCATTATCCCCGGAAGACCAAGAGGTTTCCGCATATATATCTGAAGACGAGTAAGAGGAAGAGATGCGATATGTAAATTTGGCTCGTTCGTCAGTCCAGGGAATAACGTCGTCACTTTTGTCGGTTACTTTTTGTATTACTCTTCTTGCACGGCAGCGAAAACGGAGCGTTTAAGTAGTTACTCGAAGGGAAGCGAGAGGCGATCATCTGAAGCGTGCTTCAGTCTGGAGAACTGTTAAGCTATAATACGTTCGATCGATGCAAAAGTTTGAGCGGCCTATAAACACACGAGAAAGAGAGAGAGAAAGGGCGAGAGAGAGGGGGGGAGGGAGGGGGAGGGGAGGAAAAGAGACAGAGGAAGAGTGAGAGAGAAATACAGAGAGAGAAAGCCGCGTGCGCTGTGTTTGAGAAACTCTGTCGTCTCTTTCTGCGTAGAAGCTGCCCGACTGCACTTGACTTTCCAACTTCACGACCACAGCCGCAGCACAAGTGAATCCCGCCCATACGAGGACAGTAAAAAGACCAAATTGAGATAGCCAAGAGAGCTCGAGCTATCAAAGGAAAGGCGAAGTGAAAAGTGTCCGAGTTACGTGCGACTTTGCCTTTTACGACAAACAAATCGAGCAATTCTGAGCAATTTAGGAAAATTACATGGATAATTTCGAAAGAATCACGCGCGTCGAATAATTACCGGAAGATAATTGCATACGCGAAGGCGAATTAACGTCGGATACCAATTCCCGACGAAATATATGTATATACGTACTCGTATTTCCAAGATAAAAGAGAACGTTTTTATGAGATATGAAATGAAATATTAGGATTTTTTGTCAATAGTATTGACGTATATACGGCTCATAATGATGCTATTAATTCTGCGTTTCTCATCGGAATCGCCGCGCTTACCGTCCATCATCTCCGGCGCTAACAGTTGGACTCTGTAAAATGAGACACACGAGAGACGTCGCGCGTCATCGGTCTGATGACACGGCACTGACGGTGAGAATCACGACGACAGCAATTTGATTCACGCTTGTATCTCGGCCAAGCAGCTAATGTAGTTATTGCCAAAAATGACGAGAAACGAGTTTACGCGGCTCACACCGATCGGCGTACCATCTTAACCAGCCGCGTACACGCCGAATCCGGTTAGACCGGTTCGGCGAGACGTTAGATTTTCGCGTGATCGCACTTTCGGTTTCTGAATATTGTGTCCTTGAATGAAGCCCCGCATCGCGCGTGGTGGCCGTGGTGGTCGCGGAGAGTACGTGATGCAAGAACGAATGCACCGAAAATTTATTTAAAAAAAAAAAAGAGAACAATAAAGAGGCACTTGATATATATTTTTTTTTTTTCATCGCCGACGGGGCAGGATAGTAGATTATTTTTCGGCAATACGAATGATATACGCTGTTTTCGGGACGCTTTGTTACGCGTACAAGGGAAACCAATTAAATCTACTTTTGCTGCAAAGCCAACTTTTAATAATACTGATTGTGAGCTAGAAAGCTGTAAATGTCAACTATATAACCAAGATAAACTTCCAAATTTATTCGTGGATCAACTGTCGGAGATTTGTAAATTATCTTCGTCGAGCATTCATAAGCTCATTAATACGTATCCTACGTATTTGTTATTATAATTATGAAATATATCAAAGCTTTTCTATTAAAAGGATGTTACAATTATTGTTAGATAAATTCAAGCGTTTTGTTTGAAATACGTATCTCCTTGAATCAGATAATTATGTTTATTAACATAACATCATTATTAACATAAATTGTATTTATTACCATAATATCAGGGACTGATATCAGAATTTATTTACATGTTAAAGTACTCTTAAAAGAGCTCTTATTTCACTAATAGGAGATGGAGTATAAAAATTCTGGTTTTAGCGTTCTCTCGGTTAATTTTTATGCGATTCGAAACTGGGTAAGGTGAACGCAGAAAGCTTTTAAGATAAGGTATACGGCTCGCAAACACGGATTAATAATTATTGTACGGCGAATTACCGTAGAGGAGAGCAATGAGTTGCAGCTCGCGTTGCACGGTCGGTGCGCGACGCGCCGCGAAATGCAAGCGAGCGAGCGAGCCGAAGGACAAGGAGCAGCCGGGTATCGGAACGGTGCGAAGAATGATGGATCATCATGCATGCCCGAAAACCCGTTGGGACTCGGCGGAGATGAAGAATGTTGACCGGAGAAGAGAGAGAGAGGGAGAGAGAGAGAGAGAAGAATCCAGCCGGCGGCACGGCGAAGAGGCGATATCAACGATCATGAAGTATGACTCCGACTGTTTTGAGCGTCCGTGCCCAGACTCGACGGGAACGAGAGGAAATTATTATGCACTGTAGAACTTCCGATCAGGCCATTCGGCGTAATACGTCGCGACGAGATAGATAATAGTTTTCATTTTGTAAGAAAACTCCGTTTGTCTCGATGAAATCTCATTGAAAGAAAAATGAAAATTATCGCTCGTAGGATCAGCGGACTTTTGGAACATCAAAAGATTCGTGCGAAACAGTCATCGGTTCTAAAAAAAGAAAGAGAGGGAGAGAGAGAAAGGCAGACAATTTTTTATGAATATTTCAGTCATTAATTGTTATCTACAACTGTGTTTATTTTAATTGATAAAATTCTTCTGAAAACAAACGCATTCAGCTCTATAAAGTCTTTAATTCTTTATACTATATAGATATCTAAATTAAGACCAACCGGAGTGGATCTTTGACATTTTCGTAGCAAAATTGGATTGCGAATTATCATTCGGCGTTTAATTCCGAATTTATTTTACCGTAAAAACTAAGAAGTGTATCTTACGTCGGTTATTACGATTACACGGTACCCAATCTGTATAACAGAGAGTTATCTTCCAGAGCTAGGCTCTACGACGACACACCGAAATATCTGACCTTACCGAGATTACGGCGATTCGAATCGCCTGACGATAAACCATGCGCGTGTCGAATCACGAGGACGTTCTTAAAAGGCATTTCGCACAATGACAATACCAAGTTCGCGTAGTTAAAGCCGAGACTTGGTCGTCATCTCGTCGTCGCGCGAAAATACAGGCGGGAGTGAAGAGGACGACCGAAGAGGGTGACGAGAGAAGAAGAAGAAGAAGAAGGAGAGAGAGAGAGAGAGAGAGAGAGAGAGAGGGAGGAGAGAAAGAGGGAGAGGGAGAATTACGCGTTCTCGCTATATGGACCACGCGAGGCGAAAGTGAGACGGGGGGCAGAACCGCGATGGATGAGGAGAGGAGACGCGCCAGGCTAGGGGAGAGCCAGGGGGGTATCGCGAAGGAGAGAGACGAGATCCTCTCTCGGGTCCCCCCCGGCTGCTCATAACTCGATGCCGTGCGGTGGGAGAAACGCCCTTGACTCGGACTTGGTGGTTGGCGGGGGAGTGGGACCACGGCGCGGCCTTGAGCCGGCCCGTCTCGTTCCCCACGACCAGCGTTTCTCAATCTCGCGGTTTCGTCGGGGGGTCTACAGGTCGAATCGAACCCGTAGCTCGACGCCGTAAACGACGAAAATGTAGGAACGGTCGCACGGAGCCTGTATTTCTACGGTGAGAGAGAGAGAGAGAGAGACAGGAGTTAGTCATGTACACACAAGATAACGCTGACAACTGGGACAGTCTCTGTCGCCCTTCCTCCAAGGACGGAGGATGGAGAGAGAAATGGCGAGAGGAAAAATACGACGTGGTTTAACGACGTCTAATTTTTTAACGGGAGAAGCTCTCGCGGTGAGACGTAGAGATGAAGAGGCCGGTATGTGCGCGTCCAAGTCAAACCGAGAGAGATAAAGCTCTCCTCGTATCTTACATCATTGTTTTCGTAGCGTTCTTGTATTTCTCGAGGCCACTGCGTCACGGCTTCTTCTCGACGTAGATGCGTCGCGAAGCGAGACGTTCTCGAAGATGTACAGGTGGACGCGAAGCAACGTTACGTAGGTCAAGTAAGCGAATGTACTCTAAAAGCAGTAAAACCGCAACCGAGAGCGTTATCTTGCCCGTCAAGATAGTAACGTATACTGGAATACAAAATCTGTCCGATCTCGAAGGAATATAATACATTTACATATTTTTCTTTTCAATCTGAATTTCATAGAGATTAATATACTATATTTAAATTAAATAATTCTAAAATAAAGACTAGGATCTGAGTCCTTTATAGATATGACGAGTCCACTTGATCGTATATGCGTGTAGCGTTTGGGATCTTGTATGCAACGAGGGCGTTCATCGAGCGAGCCAACCGTTGGGGAACGACGTTAGTTGGCCGAAAACCTAATCACCGACGGATCGCCAGCCACGCGGGCATCTCTCGAAACGAGTCGGCGGGCAAAAGCGGGGTTCAAGGTTCATGAACTTGGCACGACGACCGTCGCGACGGCTCTTATGAGCGTGGCGCGGCCACGATAGAGGAGAGAGCCCCTCTCGTGGCTCTCTCTCTCTCTCCTCTTTCTCTGAACCTCTCTCCCCTCATGGCCCTCGCGACCAGTGCGACCACGTGAACGAAATTCCTCTTCAACAAGAACGAGTGAAGGATCTTCGAAAAAAACATTCCGATGTGCGACGCTGCCGATTGCATCTACGGTGCGTCGGACCGTACACAACGCGACGTCAACCATTGCACAAATGATCGTGCTATCTGTCTTTTTCAGAGATAATGATGAAGAAGCTCGGTTTGAAATCTCAACGATTTGTCTTCATCTTTTACGCCAGGAAATTGTTTCAAGCCAAATATCTGAGAATTAATAGATACGAGAAAAATATTGATTCCATTACACTTATATGAGTAGCCGTTGATGTTGGGGTTAGAAGAATCTGGAAATTCGTAGAATCCAAGAATCTTACAGCATGTGTTCGACGGTAGTCGCCTCTCCCCGTTATATTTATAAGAATTGACAGCCGGTACATACGAATGCAAACTGAATACAATGACACCCGTGTTGCGAATCTCGCGAATTTAAACGCGGTCCGGAAGGTGCGATCGAGGAAGTTGAGAACAAAACGCGTTTCGTCTGTCAGAAGTGTCTGTGAGTATCGTGGGATAGGAAGAGGAAGGAGGGACAGAGGTAATCGTGAAAGAAAGAGAAAACAACACGAAGGACCGCAGAGGGAGAGAGAGAGAGAGAGAGAGAGAGAGAAAGAAAAAAGAAACCCGCGATATAAAGAAGCGAAAAGGAAGAAAGAAGCGGTCGAGACGATCAAAATTGGTAGCGAACCTTCTGATAGGGGCACAAGGTGCACGTTTTAAGCCCCCATCCTGCAGGATCTCCGTGTTTGTTATACAGAACGAATAAATTACCAAGAACGGATCTCCACCCGTACAACAATGTTTAATTATAAAATATGATTCTCGTTGAACACGTTTGATATTTTCGTATTTTCTTTAAGTTTCTTTACCTCCCTTTCCTGCGTCGTTTGTAATTACATCATAATTACACCATATTTTACATACGTCGTCGATGATAGTGATTATAAAAAAAACGATGTATCAGTTTTCATTTAACGGCGAAGATACGTCCGAATTACCTTCGCTGATCGTTCTCTTGTGGTTTAGGGCCCCACGTATGCTAAATCCGTTACTGATCAAAGGGATCTCGAGGGTCCCACCGTCGCTGCATCGGTCGTCTCGTGCGGTCCGTATACACCTCACGGTGCACCGGTGCTTATCCTTTATACTTTATTTTGCCTCCGCGAAATACCGGCTGACAGTTACTCCCTCGAACGAAATAAAAGATACCTTCTCCCTTTCCTTCACTCCCTCCCTCCCTCCCTCCCTCCC
>NW_017298058.1:961754-977251 GCF_001594075.2 Trachymyrmex cornetzi
CCGTCCACGGTCCCCCTCGCGGTTCTTCCGTAGCTTCTTTCTTTCTTTTCCCCTTTTCTTGTTGCTCCACCCCGAGACCCAGTCACGGGGGATTATGCAACACATAACGGAGAAATCTAAACAAGCACGACGAAATTCTCCGGGATCGAAATACCCGGATTCTCTGTGGAGCGACGTCCCTTGCACGCATTGCTTTTGGATTGTTCGGCCGAAGAATGTCAATCTGCGGTGAATCCTGATTTGCTGAATATCGATTATGTAATTTTTTTTTCCTTAGGGCGGAAAAACGTGAAAAGTAAATATTTTTATGTATTCTATGTGTATATATATTACACATCACACAACAAATTAAAAATCGACGATTACCATTAATTTAACGATGAGATTATTATTTCAATTTATGATTGTGTTTCAAGTCTGACTAATCGAATCGGCGCGATTCAATTTATAAAACTGAAAGTTATATTTGCATTTCATATATAATATGAATATTACTAAACACCGAAACCCGTTTTAACCGAAAAAGATTTCTTCTCTTTATTTAGATTTAAAAACTTTTCTCACAATATATCCTGATACTAAAGGTCGTCATTATTTTATCATATATTTAATTATGTTTTAAATACAATATTGATTTAATACTTTTCTCAAAAAAGAAATTGAACAATTTCCTCTTTCTTGGTCAATAAGAATATGTATCGTAGTCAATTTTGAGACAAGAAAATTGATGAAAATGGAAACTGTGCTTTCGAGGAATAGCAATAAACACTTGTCGGAGAGTTTAAGAACGAAGAATGAAGAATGAAAAGGATGAAGGAAGCTGTGTAGAATAAAGAATCAGAGCCGCGTGCTACCGTAGGTCGCGTCACGTTATTGCGAAGAATTTGGCGCGATCGCTGGGCGATCTGTGCCACGTTAGCCATGTAACCCGCGTCTTGTAGGTCTTGGCGGGATAGGGTGTGCGTGAGGTGGCGATTACTACCGTCTGGCTGTTATTACGAGTCGGCGGGACGAGAGAGCCGGGCAACGCCGAAGGACTGCTATGCAAAGGACTCTCGCTGGCGGCGGCGTTTGCATACTAGTAGATTAGTTCGCTAGGTCGCTGTAGTTTCGTCGTCTCACCCAATTCCGGACGGGATGAATAAACCAACAGCAACAGGTTAATCGCTCGCTCGGCGAAACGCGCCGCAAACGTTAATCGTTTTATTACTCCCCGTTACGCGCGTTTTACCGTATCTCGAAGTTCGCGGCGCGGGACGACGCGAAAATTGACACCGCGACGCATCGCGCCCGGCGGCGCGCTATTATTTTAATCGAGCCGCCCGCCGTTCCTTTGTCGTGCCCCCGCCGGGGCCGCTGTTGTTTGTCAGAGCGTAAACAATTGCCGCATTGTATCCGGGACGTCGCGTTATTCGCAACATTATTGCAAATTTAACGCGACGTTTATCGCTTTCGTTGTAATTCCATACGATCCCGCGATCGACATGTCTGACAACGCGTTGTCTCTTGGATTTAATAATTGTCGAAACGTTTTCCCGACACGCATCCATCCTTCGTGAAAAAACCCTCGGTGACAGTTTGACGAATTGATCTGTGGATTCGTATCGCAGATTCCCGATCTCTGGAACCTTCGCTCAAAGAACTGAACAGCGGGACGTAAACTAGAAACCACATACAAAGAGAATCGAATTCAAAATATTTAAATTAATTTCCTTCAATTCTTTCAAATTCCGCGGCCATTTTTTATCTCTCTCTCTCTTCCTATCTAATAGGTCTTTCTTTTCCAATTAATTTAGATTTACGTCTTTAGATTTTTGTCACTTTTTATAAATAATTATCATAATTAATTAATTTTCTACCTTTATAATGACAACTCTTCCTCGTAAAAATTCAGATTTAACTTGAAACCGCGATTGGATTAAATCGCCGCGGTTCTAATGTTCTTCAAGTTAAGATTTACACAGATTACAGTTGCATTCAATCCTTCAGCTCCACTAATTGCATTACATTGAATCATGATTATGTTTTCCACCTACAGGCGAGGAAGAAATACCCTCGATTTTTCCGATACCTCAGAAGTACTATAATTCAACGTTTTGAAGTTTTATAAAAGATTGGTGCAGCTGACGATGCAAGTGGACCACCACTGCGCTTTGTTTTTTACGAAGTACACCGGCGTCGCGCATTTGTGCATCGAAGCCCGTCCAACTGTTTACCTGTTTAAAAACGTATTCCTTTTTTTTTACTATTTTTTTTTTTTCAATCGTAGTAGCTACCTGCTACGCCAATGAAACACTCGCCGACCTTCGAATCGGAGTCTGACCGTTTTTGTGTATCGTGCCAGTAGCCCGAGGAGGGGCTGCCTCCTCAAGGAGTGGAAATAAACCTGTGTGAGAGGAGGTGCAGGACCCCTAAGAAATGACTGGAGGGGGAGATAGGTAGCTGCAAGAGAGTAGTCAGGGAGAGAGGTGGTAGCAATGTCTTTGGTTAGCTGAACTGTAAAAATGTTAAAGCGAACACGCAGGCAGGGATGTTATTTTTGTTAAAAGATAAATGTTTCTTTAAAACTCATCCTCGCGTTACAACGAAGGTATACGGATATCGGTATTCCGAGAGTACATCCACTACGATTGGTGCATATTCCGCACATTACATATGTATATATTCCTTTGTGATATTTTTCGATTTGTCATTGATTCGGTTACGATGACGCCAGCGCCTTTCGAGATTACGAAAATTAATTAATTCGATAATTACACGTATACGATAATCGAGCGTTAACGACACATGCATTATAAACCAGATGAATTATGATTGTGAGCAAAAATCAAAGCTCGCCTTGCGCCACTCTCTAGGTACTTATCTCTTTTTTTTTCAAAGTTTCACACGCGATTCTTGATTTGTTGAATTTCTTTGTGTAAGAGGTGGGCTCTTTATTATTTAAAATGTCTTTAATATCCATCTCAATCTCGAGTTATTTTACTTTCGATGCAATAGAAAATTCTCTATCCTTTCTCGTTTTATTTCTTTTCTAAACAGATTTATATGAACGCTTCTCTACCGATTCTCGTAATATGCAAAAAACGCTCGTTTGGTATACGCAGAGGTAGATATGACGTAGATAATTTTGTAACGATTACAGAGAGTATATGTGCGACAAAGAAATGTGATTGATCGATTAATACGTAGCGGTGTGCCATAAGATCTCACGAACGTAGTTCGACCCGCGCGACTCGCGGTGTCGATACGCAAGAAATTCGGACGAGCGACAATTAAGAAGCAAAAAGTGAAATCTCACCACGTCCAATTCGCATAAGTGAAAACGAGCTGACGTGTCACGGCAATCAAATAAATATCTATATATACGTATATTCAGGAACTTAACGACGCCAAGTGGAAATTAGGTGGAAAAGGTCGCGGTAAAATTTTCTTTACGTTCGAAATATCGCTACAATTATTACACACAGGTATACATATATATATATATAAATATATATATTAATATATAATAGATTATCGCACAGGTGCTCCGAACATTGCAGGCATCTTCCACGCTCTACCGAAGAATACGTAATTCAGTGTGACTTATAGAGAGAGAATATGAATAATAATAATATAATAATAATATTAATAATAATATTATAATAATAACAGTAATAATATTTACATTTTAATGACCGTTTTCAAGTCGTTCCGACGTATCGATAAGACAATGCAAAGAAGTGACAATCCCAAAAGATGGTTTTCGAACAAGCCGGAAACAATTTTATCGACAAGATAACAACGCGGCAACTTTTTTTTCACTTTAAATCAATTGATTTAAATGTCTTTCTTCGCGTTTTTGTCAAGCGAAAGAAAAACACATTAGAGATTATATAATGTATAGGTATATCGTTACGTTATCAGAAATCATTTCAGAGTTTCGAATTGACTTTACATTCTTCTTTTCGATCCTTCCGATTACAAATGCAATTGTAGCGTTTGAATTTTTGCAACTTGTGTAAAAAATAATTAATTAATCTACTTGAAATGGCTCGCTATCTACTTTATATAATACAGTGAGTGCTTAATGACGAATGCGCGAAGAAAAGGAATAAAAGGAATTTAGATTCAGGCGAGAGCCGAGTGCAGATCTGATCCTCCAGTCTAATCTAATCGAATATTCAGGTGATTCTCTCGTTAAACGCGTTGTACTCTTACGTTGCCGTTTTGGTTCCTCTCTACGAACAACACCGCGAAGTAGAAGCTTCAGCTCACTGTTTCCGAACTGATCTTAAATCGGTCTTTAACGCGGATTGCTCGACTTTTTGACACGCCACAATGTTTTTCATCCTTTCTCGATAAGACGGTTTCCCTCGTGAGATTGCACGCGTTACACGACACGTGTCACTTAATCAAAATGTTATACGTATTATATTGTACTAGTAAGCAATTGCCGGACGGGAGCGGACGCGCTTGTACCACACATCGACTGATTAGAGTTTCGTTCGACTGTCCATGCGAGCGCAAGCGAGAACTCTTTCCCTGCAGCTTTACGTTGCGATCGTTGCACTTACCGGATGCTGGATGATGTTTCCGTATCTCGTGACTGTGCGTTGGGAGACAGTGGTGTGTTGAGTGCGCGAGAGAAACAAATGTTTATACGATATATAATAAATATATGCGCTACGAGAGAGAGAGAGAGAGAGAGAGAGAAGAGAGAAAAAGAAAGAGAGGCGGTTAAGTATCGGGACGCACGTGCGATAGTCGGGAATATTTAATTACGTGACGTTATTATTACTATTTTCATATGCCGGATAAATCAAAACGAAGAGATTTCGCTCGTCCGGTGGTATTATCCCGTGACTTTATCAATCAAAATTACATAATCAACATCGAGGCGGCGGTGCATTGACGCACGTGTGTCGCAATACTACGTGTATCGCTCTCGTACGCGTTTCTCGGTATACGGTAAACGATTAAACAAATGGGAATCACTAGTGTGTGTGTACATAGAGGACCACGGGTTCCTTAATTTTACAATTCTTGAGAGAGAGAGAGAGAGAGAGAGAGAGAGAGAGAGAGAGAGAGAGAGAGAGAGAGACACACATGAATGCTCGTCAAAGAATAATTAGTAATAATAAAAGATAATTCACATTGCGTATCTCTCGTTGCGCGCCTAGTAGACTGCAAATAGTAGTCATTCGAAAGTCCGTACGTCGTATTTTGGAGGCACGAGCAGGAAGTGTATAGTGTTTTATTACAAGAAGTCCATGCATCGACGGGATCTTCTGCGTCGCTTTCCGGACAATTACTTTTGTGATTTATTCGTAATCGAAGGAGCATTTAAGGTAGGTGCACCCGGCGTTCGAAGATTTAAAAGACATTATAACAAGTCCCGTAAAGGAAAATTGAATTGAAAGAAACTGATAGTGTCGGATGATAAGCGTAGCTCGTGGGCATAGCTTACAAGCGCGTTTGGAAAAATAATAAAATCTTTTTAATTCCTTCCGTGTAGAATGAAGCATAACGATATAATAAAGTGCCCAATGTGGAATGGAGAGGAATTTACTCTAATAAAACAATTAAATCGCTTAATTCCATATCTGAAGGATTAAAACGAGAACGGAGAAAATTAATAAATTTTTCAACTTATCTCTGACAACTTTATAGATTGAGTCAGTCTCTTTGAATTTCTTCGTCTTGCGGGGAGAGCTTTAAAAATCAATGGTAGAATTGACAGAAATCGAATAGCCGGGAGAAGCCATCTTTCGCTCTTCCGATAATTATATGAGTAATTGTCTTTTGTTTGACAGAAAAGCGATGCGAAGGTCGGTCGCGTTGTACTCAGATATACTCCGCATACCTTGTTATTCAGCAGCAGTTGAACAGATGAATATGATTTATTGCAGAGAGCCGTAATACCACAAGTGAAACCGTTCTAAGTATATTTGTTATACACACATATTGTTACCATTGCCACATGAAAGCAATTATTAACTCCATAGCCTGGGCCATTGTTAGACGAACGAGAACTCGGGACTGTTTCTTGAAGTAGGATTGCAACTGGCATTACTTTTTTAATATCACTGTAAAGTTCGCGTTTATAATTATTACACTTTTTTTTTTTTTTATAAAATGTAATAACTATTGTTTAAGAGGACAATTAAAAAAGATCCAAGGAGAGATCTGAAACACTGGAAACAAACAGTTTTTTCTCATGAATTTTAATAATTAGACTTTAGCGTTATTCTTTCTCAACGTAATATACCACGTTTTAAATTTCTTTATCGAGAAATAATTTCCAAGGGTGAGCTGATTTAAGAATAATTACGTTTCCCCATAATCTTATTTTTTTATCTCTTGTTCCTTTTTTCTTTTAACAGCGCAATCCTACGTCGAGGAAGAAAAGAGTTACAAGAAAGTGAGACAAGTTATCGTAATAGTCGCCGATTACTCCGTAACAATGGCAACGCCCATACGTATGAAGTCTGTAATCGAAATGCTTTATATTTTTACACCGAACAAAGCAGTATATAACGTACAATAAAACAATAAAACATGTCCTTCCATACATGCAACCTCAAGATGACAAATGTTAAATTTTTATTTTTACAACAGCCCACTATCACTTCCGATATCTGAGCTATATTTGGGCGTATAATTATAGTTGAGACTATTAATTAGGATATTAAAGTCGGCTAGATTCATTTTAATCGACTCACAATTTTACGATTTCTACACGAATGATCGTCTACTGTAATATACGCATTATACGATACGTATACATATGTTAGTGATATTATACCATGCGACGACTCGTTTTACGATCGTTAATAATCCGCAGGAAAGGAAGAATTTCGAAACTGTTAATTTCTTCTCCGAAATTATGAAAACGAGCTGGCCTGTCCAAACAAATACATATATATAGTTAGCGTTCCATTCGTCCGTTATCGCAGCGTCCGATTGTACATTGACGGCAATTAACTCCGGCTATGCAGATTTATGCTGTTTCGAAGCGAAGAAATCAAAAGAAAGGGAGAAGATGCAGATAGTACCAAAAGCGAATTGCGAACGCCGACGCGTTTAACTTCACGACCGACACATATATTGTACATATGTATTTATTAAAATTAAAGATAGATATACGAACTCACACACAACAAACACTCGACACACAAACATACACACGCATACATTTACGCAAAAGTTTCCACATTCGTGCCGAATACTGTGTGTTATATATTTTTCTCCGACATTATCTTCTATATCTATAATATGTCTGGTATTCATAGTTCGTTCTTATTTTAAGATCGTCTTAAGTAATGTCTTAAGATGTGTTAATACGGCTCTGTGATTGGCTTGTGACATCTTAAAACTGTATACTTCAGATAGTTTTAAATATATATATAAAAATCGATTATCAGTACCGGCCTATAATTCATATACAAGAAAAAAGAAGAACTACATCGACGTGATTCCGCGAATACTCGACAGCCTTCAATATTATTGTTTTACGTAATGGATTTCAGATACAGTTGCAAATTGTTTCTCCAAGTAATCTCTGCATATGTGAGTTTGACGTGAATACGATCGTGATAGTCTCGCGCCTTTACGCGATGTCGTTTTTCGATCGGAGTCTCGCAGAATTCAATCAAAAGTTGCAAAATCAAAGGTTGCATCCTGTCTAATTTCTATCGATGAAATTAATCCGCGGCAAATCTGCCGAAAGATAAAAGTTAGCCAGTATCAGGACGTTATGTGGTAAACATTTGCGTACACAACATGTCGTTCCATCAGCAACGTCATCATTGTTATCACCTGATCGACCGACTTATAGTGTGCCGTCGAAGTTTATTCTCATCGACGGGACACTGTACGGTTTTTTATTTTATAATCGCAATCAAATTTAATTTCAACATATTCTTGATCTGTACAGGCTGTATCGGAAGTCCCGCGATCGTTTTACATGCTATAAACTCTCCGATATGAAGTTTTATAAAATTATATGGAAATTAAGGTTACGAATTAAGGAGTTTCGAGCTATGTAATATAAATCATAAAATCTTATCCTTCTATCGCGAGATTAGTAAATTTTGTTTACCAATGTATAAATCTCAGGCTCGAGATGCAATCTAAAGCACGTCTACAGATCTATCGAGGAGGCAAAAAATTTTGATCAATTCGAAAGTATTGATGGAAAAACTTCTTGAGGGAAAAATGCGTGTGACTTTTGATATGGCCTATATATGCGAGGTTTAACATCGTACGGCAAACACACGAACAAATTAAATTCACATTTGTTTTTTTTAGAACGCCTCTAATAATAAAGACAGCCGTACTTACTTGTACGTGAAAGTATACGTATCTGAAGGAAGGGAACTTCGATATCCTCGATTCTCGCCAAATCGCGACGGAATTTTCTTCAAGCGCGGAGCGGGACGTCGCCAAATTGGGATATTGCCTTTTGGTATAATAGGAAAGGGAGGATTCTATTTCGAATCTTCGAAACGCGAGAGACCGAGAAGGGGAATAGGGCTAATGACGCGTCGAGTCGAGCCTGAAATTAATAATCAAAATTGAACGACTGTTTGCGAAACACTTGTGATTAACTATTTTATAAAACCGACCCACGGTACGTCCTTAGATATATTATGTAACAAAATGTAGAAAGCAAGAAAGGAGAAATAAATCGAGGAAAATTCCCTTGTGAGAGAGCACGAATATAAAATAAAGACTTTTAAACATTATATCATCCGTTTTTATCACACTTTCATCTGAATGATTAAAAAAAAAAAAAAAAGAGAAGAAAGAGGTAAAAAGAAAGCGCGAAGACAGTCTTTTTCGTTTCGATGTTTATCGTTACTCATTTTACGCGCGTCGAATCGTTGGGACTGTGTTCGTAATGTTATTAGCCGTTAGAAGTTTCTCGATCATTAGGAGCCGTCAAAAGAGAGAAAAAAAAAGAAATCGAATGTTTACAGAAGAAAAGGTACATACCACACGCTTACTGGAAAATACGAATATAAAATGTATTTCAAGACGTCTTCATGCAAAGCTGATGAATGTTTTACGTGTATTAAAATGTTCCCTTTTAATCCTATTAAGACTTACAAAATATTATAAGTATTATACTTTACTTGTATATATACATATGTGATAAAAAAAATATATATATATCTATATATATACATCTTGTTCTCTTGTGTGCGTAAAATTTATATTCGTGACCTGTTCTCCGTAAAGCAAATGTATATGTTGAAACATTATATGCATAGTTAATTCGTAATAATACAGGTTATATGTCAGAATCTTGATACCGTGAGAACTACAAGCGAATTTGCAAATAAAAGTTTTATATATTTACAGAAAAATATATTTTTGACTATCTATTTTTACAATTTGGTTTTACAATCTTATTAAATAAACAATATCAATGTGAAAACTCGCAATATATATTACAATTTGTGCACAATATATATTACAATTTCATTTTAATAAGATGTGTATGTGCAAATTATGTCTTTGACATGTTAACGTTTTTAAAATATCGTGATTATCAAGCAATTTTATTTGTATATCGTGCTATCTTTCATAGATTTCATTATTTAAGTAGAATGTGCATTATGAGTTTATCACAGTTTTGCAACAAGATATAAATTCATGCTTATGTATACTCAGTCAATGGGAATTATATTAATAATTCCTATAGAGAATAATATGTTTGAGAATCCAGTGATCATTCTCCTTTGAGCATATAGTTTTTTAAACATCATTTGAGGGTATCAT
Organism: Trachymyrmex cornetzi; assembly: GCF_001594075.2. Taxonomy (NCBI): domain Eukaryota; kingdom Metazoa; phylum Arthropoda; class Insecta; order Hymenoptera; family Formicidae; genus Trachymyrmex; species Trachymyrmex cornetzi. The sequence goes on from NW_017298058.1 coordinate 971,523, forward strand.
GTCCAAGTCGGAGACAGTACTAATGCTAGGTAAACTACTGTCGCTCCAATCAGGATGTGGACAGTCCCGTAATGGACTAGGTACATTAACAGGTTTCCTATTTTGCATATCGCCTTGCTTCCTTATGTCAGAAACTGTTGATTTTGTAATGCTTTCAAGAACTTTTGATGCATTCAAAAACAAATTTTTGGTGTAATCATTTTGTTTTTCCTTAAGCGTTGTATACTTTCTCATTTTATGAATGTCATTTTCTTTATTGTCATCCTTCTTTGAAGATTGATGCAAGGATTTTTTCGTGGTTACATCGTTCGCGTTCATATTTTGGCAAGCAGTATTATTTTCATTATTATTTTGCTTTGCTGATTTTTTATCGTTCTTAACTGTTAATCATAAACATTAATATAAATTAAAAATTGCATTAAGGCGATTCAATTAACAGTAATTGTTTAGTAAACTCACAGAGACGTACCTTCATTTTGATCCGGCAGTATAGTATGTGATGATTCTCCATCAAGTAAACTAACGAGTTCGAAATCTTTAACGGGCACATCTTCTTTTAAAACATTTTCTTTAGGAACGGAATCTTCGGAAGAAATGTCTGATAAATCATTCCAGGATTTATTAAAGCCATTAGAAAAACTTGAGGTAGGAGACGAACATGCATGCCCTGTATGAATTAACGATATGTAAGGGCTTGTATTTCCTTCTTTCATATATATCTCGTGTAGGGTTTTTAAATGTTTTTCAATCTGATTTTGTAGCTCTCTGTAATAACAATAAATCAATTGTTACGTAATTTGTACGATTCCACAATTATGCGTCCACTGCGCGCGCGATCAATAAATTTTTTTAAATATAAACATATTAATAGTAAAATATATAATATACTCACTGTATTGTATTTCTATAATCAATAATTTGTGTATCTCTATTAGAACATAACGCTGAAAGTTTATGTATTTCCATTGTTAAACATTTGTTATCAATGTCATTTTTTCGTACAAGTTCTGTTTGCTTATTTAGATTCATTTTTAAATCTGTAATTGTTCGTTCATTGTTTTCAATTTGTTGCATTAGCCTTGATATTGTATCATTCTTCTTATAAGTTACTTCTTCCAATTGCTGTGTAAGCATCTCTACTTGAAATGTTAACTCTGCGTATTTTTCATCAACTTCCTTTAGTCGTTCATCTCGCTCTCGAATTTCACTGATGTAAAATAAAAAAATTGAAAAATTAGTATTAACTTCTATTTTCCTTATTACATTTACATATCGCATCAAACCTTTTTAATCTTTCTCGTTCTAATATGAACGATTCATACGACACAGTTTTTATCTTTTTACCAGATTCCTTTAGTGGAACTGCACTGAATTCTACTTTGGTTTCTAGATCCTGCAAAAAATAACAATGTGATAAATTCAAAGTTGATATAAAAGTAACAGAACAATTTAATAGAGGTATATAATGTCAAATAAAGTATATGCTTCAAAATATAAATTACAGGTAGACATAATACTTAGATAATATGCAATTTCACACAATTTACCGGTATCTTCTGCAATATTTGTTCCATCTCACTAAAGATTTCACAGATTCTTTTATCCTTTTTATTAACTAACTCTTTTAACTGTCTTATTAAATGTAACATGTGTACTGGATTAAAATCAGTAAATTTATTGAAATCATATTCAGAACATTGTACAGCACAATCCTGAACAAGAATTGATGAACAGCACGATGGTGAATGTTTTTCATCTGACTTCATCTAGACATTTTTTATATGAAATTATATATTTAATAATATATTCAACATAAGGATTATTATAAACAAAAAGCATATAATCATATACAGGGTTGGGCATTTAAAGTGGTACAAGCTATTATCTCTAAAGTATACCAAATTAAAAATATGTTCAGACAAAAATCGTATAATTTCAAGGAGGAAGAATGATAAAATCAATTAAAAAAAAAAAGATTTTTTAATATTATGAGGATCGTCTCCATTTGTTTTAAATGGAATAATTTGATTTTATTTACATATAATTCCCCTAATTATTCTGTATACACAAAATATTAAGGTAGAAATATAAAAAAAATAATAGTTTACAAGATATATTATACTTTATTGTAATATGTTTTAACATAAAATATAAAATCGTTCCTAAATTTTTAATTTTTTTATAAAGACCTTAGTATCTTTATACAGAATAAGCACGAGATGAATCAATTGATGTGAAAGAAACACATAGTTGCTCTTCAAAAATGATAGTTACATAGCTTGTAACACCTCAAATGTCCTACTCTATACATGTGTGCATTTAAAGTTTATGTATGAGACTTACAGGAGGATGTTTGATAGTACTTTTCTGTTGTTTTTTAGCATTTATATTCTTTTCCGCTTCTTTTCCACTATATTTAGAAGACTGTTGTTTTGTTACATGTAACAAATTCTGACTAAAAACATTACTCCAGTTTGATGGAGTTTTACTATCAGTTGTAGATCTTATTTTCTCTGCTTTCTGTCCATAGCTACAACTTGCTACAGGTGAAGTACGTTTCTGACCTTTATTCTTTTTTTTTACTGTGACTTCTACAATGTGATCTTGGCCGAACATTATAACTTCGTTGGAAGGGCTCATCGTGACATGCTTCTTATAAAAAAATGATAATTTATTCAGACATATATAATAGAAAAATTATCTATATGGGAATGCATCATAAAAAAAAATTGTGAAACCTTTTGTTCTGCATCATGAGCTTTGAAGGTTCGTTGATGATTTCCTAAACTTTTAGTCTTGACAGCAGCAGTCTTATACATTTTACTCATTTTGGTAGTTATTAAAGTCACATCGACTGCTAAATATTGTTGCACATCTTTTTTACGAATACAGTTGTATATATATTCATAAAATTCACAAAAACAAACAGAGAAAAGTAAACTTTACATTGAACATAATAGAAGATTTATATATTGATAAATAATCAGAACGTATTGTAATCTAAAAGTATGGTACTTTGCAGTATAGACCGTAGTATTTACTTAGTACTCATCAGAAGAAACATAGAGTGACTATTAATTATCTGATATAGTTTTACAAGACAAAATATATCAGCTAAAATCCTTAGAATGCAAGACATTAGATTCTACCCGACACCAAACTTCGCAGTGTTGTTAATTACTCTTTTCCCTCCTCTAGAGCGCGTTGGGGTGCGTTGGTTCCAAAACGCTACTAGAGAGCTTTCCATCAAGAGATATTGCAGCCACAATAAAAGAAATAAGGAATTAGAAATAAGGAATAAAGATTTTAACCTATCAGATATCGGATACACCGGAATATACGGTTTTTGATAGGTTGGAAACTTTATTCCTTATTTCTAATTCCTTATTCCTTCTATTGTGGCCGCACCATTGCAGCCTGTGTTCCGAACTTCACTGCCAGCGCTGAAGATCTACAGTTTGGGCTGTGTTCGGATTCCCACCTAAGTGCTCCATGGATGTCATATCATCCTTGTTGTTTATCGAATGTTAAACAAGGATGACATGACACCCCGGGAGCATTCGAGTGGATATCCGAACGCAACCTTAGGTGCATTCGTTTACACAGTGGCTAGCGCATCCATTGCTTTTTCATCTGCTATGCTGGGGATCGATTCTGTATCTTGAAACGAGGTGAAAATTACAAAAGTGAGTGAATTTACTAGAATACTGATAATTTCATTGATCAACACCTAGTAAATTTGTTCACTTTTGTAATTTTCACCTTGATTGAAGATACAGGGGGTCAATTCTGTATTTTCAAACAAGGTGAAAATTACAAAAGTGAGCAAATTTACTAAGCGTTGACCAATGAAATTATCAGTAATCTAGTAAATTCGCTCACTTTTGTAATTTTCACCTCATTTCGAGATATAGAATCGATCCCCAGAATCGACCCCTTGGATTCATATAGCGTTTTCGGCCCGACCGGGTTTGCACCAACCTGGGTTGGATTAATGGCGTTTTGCGCTCTCCTATTGGTAGAGCGTGTGACATCAACCAATAGGAAAGATTAATCCAACCCAGGTTGGTGCAAACCCGATCGGGCCGAAAACGCTAATACTGAATCCGACGTGCAGCAGAATTTTATTTCGATGATACGAAGCAAAATCCTGTTTTTTGGTTGGTTGCAGAGCGTCGTACAACGCACGTTGGATTAGAGCACTAGAAACGTAGATATTCGCATCCACCATTTTTATTCCTTTTCTGTGACGGGTTATGGTCATTACAGGTTATGATTTGTGTTTGCTGCTTGAAATTTTGTGGCTCCTTTCATTCCTACAAGGAATTAGTTTGTTTCCAATAACTTAGAAGCTATAACCTATAACAACCGTAACGACGATAATCTTCTCAGCTCGATAATCTTCTCAGCGACGATAATCTTGTCGCAATGAGGTTGCGACACTTTTTTTCGATAAGTTTTGGAATGCAGCTTACTCACCAAGCGATTGGTTCTTATTCATGAATCCACAAATAAAAACCAGTTGCTCGATCAATAAGCTGTATTCCAAAATCCATTGAAAAAAGTGTCGCAACTACATTGATTCTGATTGTACCGGCGTTATAACGAGCAACGCGCAAAGTAATATAGTGGATAACGATTCGTACCGACCGTAGACAGCCAGCTTTGTCTGTGCCACTTCGCGAAGCTCTACATAGATCGCGTCAGTCGAGAGAGTCTCATTTAAGCAGTAAGGAAATCAACGTGTTGGATTCGCTATTGCTTACGTTAGAGACCTAGATTAAAGGCCCGTCTACAATACACGGAGTAAGAAGTAAGCTCGGATCCTCATACGGGCAATAGCGCTTCGACACAGAGCTCTGATTGGTGAAAAACCGGTTGTGGGGGTAAAATTTACCCCCATCACCCGTTTCTCACCAATCAGCGTTCGATGTCAAAGCGCTGTTGCCCGTATGAGGATCCGGGCTAAGAGTAAGAAATTGACCAATCACAGTCGAATGTGAGAAGAATAATCGACTGTGATTGGTCAATTTCTTACTCTTACTTCTTACTCCGTGTATTGTAGACGACGCCTTAGTCGGGATCTACAATAGGGTTTTAAGCCTTAAACCATAAGAAATGGGCGAATCACAGTCGCTTATTCTTCTCGGATTCGACTGTAATTGGTCAATTTCTTACGGCTTAAGGCTTAAAACACCTATTGTAGATCCGGGGTTATCGAAGAGGCGCAACCGATTTAAGTCAGTATGACAAAGGTGCTAAGGAGAGTACTAAACATGGCCGACATGCTATGAAAGGGGTGATCCCGATTGATCACGGCTCGATTGGACACCACCAATCACAGCGACCAGTGCTTAGGAGTTTTGTAGTCTCAAGCGCTGTGAGTGGCTCGTGTCCAATTGAGCCGTGTCCAATTGGGTGCCACCCCTATGAAACTGTCTTTAAACTATGTCAAACAAGATAAGACGTGTAGGATAATGTGAGATAGAATATATAAGCTAAAATGAAATAGAAATATGTCATTAGTACTATAAATGGCTGCCAAGTCACTCAATTGGTCAAATTGCAACAGCGAATCAGAATGCATAACACCGGTTGCGCCTCTCTAATAGCGTTTTCGGCCCGATCGGGTTTACACCAACCTGGGTTGGATTAATCTTTTCTATTGGTTGATGTCACACGCTCTACCAATAGGAGAGCGCAAAACGTCATTAATCCAACCCAGGTTG
>NW_017298058.1:977292-1000172 GCF_001594075.2 Trachymyrmex cornetzi
GTGATCAAAATTGACGCTTGGTATTCGTCAATTTTGATCATGTGACCTGTTTTGACGCTGAAAATGAGCGTCGAGCGTCAGCGTGAAAAGGCACCTTTACGTATGGTTTTACGGTCTCTATTGTGATTGGTCGATTCGCTTACTGCTTAAGTCTTAGTCCGGATCTACAATAGGGTTTTAAGCCTTAAGCCATAAGAAATGGGCGAATCACAGTCGCTTATTCTTCTCGAATTCAATTGTAATTGGTCAATTTCTTATGGCTTAAGGCTTAAAACACCTATTGTAGATCCGGGGTTACGCCTTAAGTTTTTTTATGTGCCATGGCCTTTAAGCGGGGAACTCAGACTCTTGCATAACGCATAACACATGAGGCATAAGAAATTGAACCAACTACAGTTCTCTATTACATGGAAGGGAAAGAAACGGAGAACTTCGATTGGTACATATTCTTATGATTAGTCGGTTCCAGGTGGCGCGGTGTGTAGAAGAAGCCAGAAGGTTTATTCGCGTCGCATGCTCCAACTAGAGTCCTAGATTTATCTACGCGGAGGCACTCGGGTGATGTTTCCGAACGCAGCCCAAGAGGAAAGAAGAGGAAAAAAGATGAACTGGTGCAAAAGTTCAGTTAAAAAGATCAGGCCTAATTACCATAAAAAATTGGCATCACGTGACATTTTTGCTGCCGCAGCGTGCTGCGCATGAAAAGGCACCTTAAAGGTAAATTTTCACGAGCGCTCAACCCAGCTGTTTCAGCGATTAAAAGAATCACGTGGTCAAAATTGACGAATATCAAGCGTCCAATTTGATCACGTGATCCTTTTGTCGCTGAAACAGCCGATTAGAGCAGCTTGTGAAAATTTACCTTAAGGGTGCCGTCACATGCGGCGTAACCTGCGTAAGCGTAACCTGTGTATTCTAGTAATTTACTAGAATACGTTATTTTTTATTTACTAGAATACGCCATTCTGAAAGCCCGCATTCACATTGAGCGTATTTCGCGGAAGATTAGAGAAGTGCGGAACTAATGCAACCAATTGCTGATTAGAATTTCTGTTGTACACTCTAACAGAAATGCTAAATAAATTTACGATTGGTTTTCGTAAACTACGCATTTCGAAAAGTACGCCTCATGGGGAACCGGTACCTTTCCATCGTATATATATGAGCGGATGATCGAATAAATTATTAAAATCGGAACATTTTGTGAAACCACTCTTAGGCTTATTCGACGCGTTTTTGCATGAAACAAAAGAATTTGGCGAAAAAAAAACGTCATTCTGCCTTGTGATCTGAGATATTAAACGTTAAAGTTGATGACTATTGAGGTTAGGAAATTTGTCACAGAGGCAAAATGAAGTCTATAATTGTACTGTTCCACATGGGTTTCGACTTTTCACGCGACGCACGACTTTTATAATTGTACTGTTACAAAATCGAAACCCTTGTACATTTCTTCAGAGAGAATAAACTAAAATGAGCCAGAAATTAGATTCGACGCATAGTGGTTCTATCATGTTTCGGCTTAACAACAAAATAGCGTAAAAAGCATAAGTCCGGATCTACAATAGATGTTTTAAGCTTTAAGCCGCAAGAAATTGACCAACTACATTCGAATACGAGGAGAATAATTGATTGCGATTCGTTCATTCCTTATGGCTTAAGGCTTAAAAATCTATTGTAGATCTGGGGTAAAGTGACTAGACAGAAATTGATGTTCAAGTGAAATGATATGATTGGTCGGCGCAAGTTACGCACTCTTGCATGACGCATAATGCATAAAGGAATCAACCAATCAAAATTCTTCTTTTTCATGGAATGGGAGGAAAGGAAAGATTCTGATTAGTTGATTCGCTTAGCCCGGATCCTCATACGGGCAATAGCGCTTTGACACCGAACGCTGATTGGTGAAAAACGGATGATGGGGGTAAATTTTACCCCCACAATCGGGGCTTTTCACCAATTAGAGCTCTGTGTCAGAGCGCTGTTGCCTGTATGAGAATCCGGGCTTATGCACTATGCGTTATGCGTTATGCAAAAGTGTGTGCTGCGGCCTTAAAGCCTATCGCACATGAAATGCATAATAGAACATAAACATAACATAAGACCGCTGGACCAATGAGCATCCAGCATTAAGTCACCATATTGATTTACATAAGATGTTCATTGGTCGGACGGTCTTATATTATGTTTATGCTCTAATATGCATTTCATGTGCGATAGGCTTTAGCCCGGATCCTCATACGGGCAACAGTTCTTCGACACAGAGCTCTGATTGGTGAAAAGCCGGTTGTGGGGGTAAAATTTACCCCCATCAACCGTTTTTCACCAATCAGCGTTCGGTGTCAAAGCGCTGTTGCCCGTATGAGGATCCGGGCTCAAGGCCCGTCTACAATACACGGAGTAAGAAGTAAGAGTAAGAAATTGACCAATCACAGTCGAAGGTGAGAAGAATAATCGACTGTGATTGGTCAATTTCTTACTCTTACTTCTTACTCCGTGCATTGTAGACGGGCCTTCAGAGTCTGTGCTCCGGCCATATTTCCTAAACTTGGAGTTCGGGCCTCGGGGCTCGGGGCCACTCAGGGCAGTGTAGGCAACCGAATTCAGTATTTCATGTAAATCACACGTAATCGTCATTCATTAGTGTGTCGCGTCAAGCGTAGCGGGTCTGAGTCTGAGCAGAGATAACTAGCGTACGTTAATCAACGATTAAACCGGAGCCGTTTCACGGAAGCTGTAGAATTGCGTATCGTTCATCCCGCGCGCGATAATCGATATCGAGGGCGTATCAGTAATACGCGATCGTAAGGTCTTATTCAAGGTACAGTATTCAAGTTACCGTCTACGCACGTCTACGGCGCGTGGCTTCTGGCTTGTTCTTGTAAACATGGTGTTTGGACTCGTCGGGATAATTGTTTTTTTCCACGGGCCCAATTAAGCTCCGCGCGAGCGATCTTGCGGGTAAGAATCGCGCAGCCGCTTTCTGAGAAGACCGGCGTGTATCATGTGATTCTTACTGGAATACAAGTATGGACACATTTCCGTTTCACGGTGAGTTTGTTATATTCTGCCATTTGGACCGCTCATTGAGTTTCGTGTTTTCGGAATATCGCTCAAATCGGTGGGATGGCCTGGAGGGATTAGAGGGGGGAGGGGAGGGCCGATATTGACCACTATGCTATTTGTTCTTTTTGTATTAGTCAAGTTTGCTCGCGTGCTATCATAAGGTTTGTTTTTTATTTTTGCACTGGACTGCACTGAAACTATCACTTTCGTCAGATATCAAATATATACCTGTTCCAAAAGTATATACTAGTTCAGCTATAAAATAACAGACCTTTGAACCGCTTACTTTTTATATATGAATTAAACCGTTTTTATCGTTAGTTAAATAAATTGTACATTAGATTTTAGCCTCATCCACTTGCAACTTACATTTTGGTTATAAGATTAATCGTGTTACTATATGGATTATCACGGGTATTTGTACAAGATTATACTTATTAGGTTATGGCTAATTATTCAATACATGAGATTTATATTATGATATTTTCTTGTAAAACAGGAAACCGTATGATTTAGTAATAAAAGTTTGGGGTATCTTGGTACTTTACCATGGAGCAATCAGACTCGTCTGTCCTGACAGTTCACGAGATTCAAACGGATGACTCGCAAGTAGCTCAGACCACCGAACGAGATATAAAAGTCACTGCAGAAAGTGCTCAAGATTTACCAAAGGTGTGCAAGCTACCGTCAGAGTCTACATTGACAGTAGACAATACCGATTTTGGTACAGTAGTTAAGTCAGAAGATTACATAGAAACAAGCCACAGTGAGGTATCTAAAGAAGTAGCTAAAGAAATTGATGACACCAATAATCAAGTGGAATCTGAATCAACGGAGCCAAACACAGAGATATATAAATCAGAACAAGAAGAGATCCAAATCTATGATTTAAAAGATAAGGTAAATTCGAATCATGAATTACAACACTTGTCCACCGAGGAAGACCAAAGCCTAAATGTGATAACTGAATCTAAAATAATAAAAGAAGATGAAGGAGCAACAGAGGCAACAGAGAAAACAGAGGCAAAGGAGACAACAGAGACAAAGGAGGCAATGGATAATCTAGAAAATGACTGTAATGTAATAGAGGACGTGAATCAATCCGATTCTAGAGATAAGCAGGATGTAGCACCAGATGAGTCTAGACTTAGTAAACATGGGGGCCAGAGTCATGACGTATGTGAGTCAGTTGAAGAAGCAATCAAGGAAATGCATGATAACGATAGTAATCAGAATAACTCTGCAACTAATGCTGAACTAGCTAAGTTAGTGCAAGAAGAAACAGAGGTAGTTGTGGTAGTAGAGACTATACCAGTTGCGACTGATGCAACAGCGGATAATTTTATCGTTACTTTAGAAGGGAAAGATGCTAATAAGGAATGCAACCAAGAAAATGTTACTTTGCAAGAAAAACAAATTGTGGAATCTGACCATGGGAACAATGAGATTGATCTAATTCATTACAGCCAAGAAAGTGATGATACCATAATAGAAGTAACAGAAGTCATAGATGCTCCTCTTGACGAACAATTTAAACAAAGTAACGTGGACTATAGAGACAGTAATAAATGTGATAAGAAATCTATAAAACTAATCGACGGGAAAATTGCAATAGACGAAAGTATAAATGATGAAAATATTAAAGTAAAAACAGCTGGTAGTAAAACTTTGATTAATTCTGGAAAAAAAGATAAAGAAGATATCGCTATTATTATAGATGAGAAAATCATAATTACAGAGGTTGAGTCAGCAGTTGAGTCAACAGATCTGCCACAAATTGAAAATACCCATAAAAATACTGTTAAGAAGATAACTGAGCATAAACAAGATGATACCTCTGTTGACAAAGTGTCAGCAATGGATTCATCGACGAAGAAAAGGAGCTTTATCCAAGATATATTTGACGATTGGGGTGTTGAGAATACTGACGAAGATACGCAATCAAGTTCAAAGGTGCAAGACTCTGTCGAGATCGAATTAAAAAGCCTAATGGATGAGGCAAAGACGGAGCAAACTGTTTCGAGTGAATCAGTTGTAACTTTTCAAGAAAAAGTCTCTTCTGCAGATGAAGAATATGACGAGACACACAATATTGTAAGTACAATCGAGAAGAGTACAACGAAGCAGTCGACTGAAGAAACAGAAAATCAAAAGAAAAACAAAGCTATTAATAAGGATGCAATGTCATTGAATAAAGATGAAACGAATTCTCCTGTGCCACCTGTGAACAAATCTTCACGAAGTATGGATACGCATCCGGTTAACGCGTCGCCGCACGATACTACAGTTCCTAAAAGCCGCGCTCGGCATTTAACGAGTCAGATAGCGTCACCAGCAGAAGTGACGGAGGTGTTGAAGGAACGTTTTCGCGAAAAGCAGAAGAGCGTAGAGGCATCCCGCGGACCAGACATATTCTTTGTGAAAAAATTAACGCAAAGGCTGTCTAGTAAATTGGGAGGTAGCACAGTAAATCCAATACCAAAACTTATACCATTGCCACAGCAAATTGCTTCTTCAAATCCACCTCCCTCTTCTGTTGCTGCATCATCGGCATCGGAAAACTGTGATAAAAAGGAAGCGGAAAACACAACAACGGAAGCTAGCAAGGATAGTAATTCTGACAACAAAGAACTATTGGCCATCTTAGAGGGTGACATTGATCCTGACTGGTCTATTTTGAAGCCACCAGTTCTCACAGAAGAAAGCAAAACAGCGTCAAATACCGTGGAACACTCCGAACAAAGCAATCCACCAAAACTCGATCCGTTAGTTGAACGAGAATTGGCGCTGAAACAACTCCTTGAATTGCCCATATCACCGTCCAAGAAGATTCCACCGCGGAAAAAGAAAACGTTCCGAGCAGCGTCTGGTAAAGCATCTAAGGACGCGACGACTGTCGCGAAAGGTTCGCTTGCTGCACAGCGAAAGGAGGCTAATATAGATTTAGCGAGTGAAAATACGCAACCAAATGCAAAATCCGTTGGTATTGATCTGAATCCTTTACCTCACGAAAAGAATCAAGAGCAGATAAGCATACGAATGGAAGAGTCGAGATCAGGCAGAAAACGTAAACCTACCGAAAAAGCAAGGGAGCATGAAGAAAATACGATAAAACGGCAGAAAGTATATAGAGGTAAAGTTTCGATAAATAAGAAACAAATGGAAGAAAAGTCCGTCTCTAGTGATAGCTCGACGATTGAAAATCATGTTGCGACAAGTGATACGACGAACGTTGCTGTAAATAATGAAAAAATTGTCACGAAAGAAGTAACAGGTAAACAGTCCGAGAATAAAATAGATTCGGTTTCTAATAAAATTGAAGATTCTTCTTCAAAACGGCCGAAACTTGGTCTTGCTAAAAAAGGACCGATAGCTAAGAAGAAAATGGTAGTCAAGAAGTTGCTGCGCCAAAAAGTGCCAACTGATAAGAAATCTGTTCAGCTGAAAACTAAATTGACTCCGTCGCCGAAGAAGACACCTCCGAAAGCTGTCTCAAAATCGCTAAAGCGGACGCCCGAAGGTCCATCCGGTGACGTGAAACCTAAGAAGAAGAACATAAATGAGATAGATAGATTGTTGCAGGACGAAGGTGTTGTCAATTTACTGTACGATGTAGAGCAGCCGGATAGAAAACGCCTGGTTCCTATCACAAAGTCACGAGCGAAAGTAATGGATCTGCAGAAAGTGCAACGTGAACTTAAAATCAGAAAAAAATTGGTTCGCAATGCTGTGTTGCGATTACGTACGTCAACAACCGCAGATGTCACGAAAGTGTCACCGAGGTCGAAGAGAACGACGATTCATGCAGCTGATGTTCAAGATAAAAAGGTAGAGCAGGTTTCTTCACCAAAAGCTTCTGCATCACCCACGGAATTTATTCTTCCCGCAAAGATACGTAATGCGGCTGATGCGTCCATTATCGTGAGGAGACACTCGTCTAGTTCATTTTCGAGTGCATCTGGAAGTCCCAGAGTTAGCGTTGATGCACCTGAAAAATTTACAGAAGCTGTCAAGTCGGAAGACGGAACAGTTCATTCGTTGAGATCTGCTAAAAAGAGACGAGATTCACAAGATGAGAAAATTAATAATATGAAGAAAAAGAAGAAAACTATACAAAAGTCCGATACCGATGTTACTGTTACTAATACCAGTACCATCTCTACTATAACTACTTCAGTTGCCAGCAATACTATTGCTAATAATACGGAAGAAAAAGTTAATGTCGTGCGTCCTGGTAAGAAATCGGAAATCAAGAAAATGGACAAGATTGGAAAGCAACAGGAAAACATTCCCGCAGTTGAAGACAATGTTTCGAGTAAAGTTACAACCCGATCGTCGAATGGTGCAGTACCAGGGAAGGTAACAGCGAAGAGCAAAAAACTTATGAGAAGCAAAGTGACTTTTGCTAGGGCAAATGAGCTCGATAATGCTGAGGATTCTTTGAAAAATGAGGATGAATTATCTGCTTGTCTTGCTGAAGCAGCTACTGCTCTTTCAGTCGTCAATGCCAGAAATGGTGCGACTACGCGAAAGAGCAAAGGTAAAGGTAAACACTTCTATCTCAATAATATTTTTTTTTTGTAAAACTAAAAATATAATAATTTATTTACTTTTCCATATGAAAAAACGTTAAAATGTTAAAAGTAATTTAAAAGCAATTTGATACGAACTATATGCTAAATATCATACAATATTTCAGTAAATACAAATACCATGAAAACATTGGATATAGATAGTAACAAAATGAAAACGGAAATGCAAAGTCAATTCAGTAATAAGGAAATAAATGTGCGACGCCATGGTAATCTCGTACAATTAATACTTACGCCATCCTCTTCAACAAAAATAAGAAATGCTCTTTCATTGCAAGTAAGTAGTTTTACACTTAAGACAATCTCCAAACTCCGTTATAAACTGTTAAACATAATTCCTTTAATGGTATTAAGGTAATGCAAGAATTCAAAGAGGCTCTGTCGATATTAAAAAGAGATGACGAATGTAGAGTAGTACTCTTAACATCTACGGGTACAAGCTTTTGTGAAGGTCTTGATCTTTCAACATTATTGCATTCAAATAAGGATGAACGACGATCCGTCGCTCAAGAGTTGGCACATGCTGTCAAGTATGTATTTAAACTTGTGTAAACACAATTTAATATAATACTTTATATAGTTGATGCAATACTTTATATATATGGTAAATGGGGTGAATATGCCACACTTAAACGAAATTAGATTTTTGAGTAATTATTCAATTTAAAATAATTTTACATACTGATCTTCTTCTTCCATCCTTTATCTATCATTTGTGTATAATTAGAATCGAATATATTCATTTTTTGTTATTAAAAATAAAGAAATACGAAAGTGCTGAAAATTGGGTAATATACCACCATGCTGGTAATATGCCACATACAAAAAATACAATATATTCAATGTATAATGTGTATAATATGTATATATATTTGTATATGTATGTATATATATATATATACAAATATGTACCTATATATTAGAGAAAATGCCTACTGGCATTTAACCCCAACAAAAGTAGTGACACATTGCCCCAAGACGTCATTTCATCTTATGATGAGCCTGTACAGTACGACTGTTAAGAAAATGAATCAACGATGTACTGAATATTTTCATTTTAACCTACTCTAATAGATTAACAAGCTAATCGAGCTAAATATTGTGTAATGTTTAAATAATAACTTACATAAAGCACTATAAAAGTTATAAGAAGCACATTTTCATATACCATGCCGTCATATTTACCTCATAAAAACAATACTGTTGCCAGGAAATTGTTGCTATTTATGCAATATGTTAAGCACACAATTATACACAATGTTGTAGCACTGACGCAAGCGCTGCTAATCAGTATCATTGTAAAACAAAACGTGTGGCATATTCCCCACACTGGCGTATTACCCGCACTTACTCTAGTTTATTTTATTGAATTTTTTTTCTTTTTAGGGATTTTATAAAAAGCTTAGCTACTTTCAATAAACCTATAGTGGCTGGCGTACAAGGTGCAGCAATTGGACTTGGAGTGACAATGTTGCCTCTTTTTGACCTTGTAATCGCTAGCGATAAGGCAACGTTCTGTACGCCTTACGGGAAATTAGGACAAATTGCCGAAGGTGCTGCAGTCTTTACTTTATCACACATACTAGGCAGTGCAATTGTAAGTCGTAAGCAACTTTTTACAGCATTTATAACATAACGTGAAAATAATAGAAAAACAACATCTATACATTTCGATAGACGAGTGAACTTCTTTTGGGTGGAAGAACTCTAACAGCAAGTGAAGCATTAAGAGCCGGTCTCGTTACCCGAGTTTTATGGCCTGATCGGTTTCAAGTCGAATTATTACCATCGTTAAGGGCTATGAGTGATCAATCATCACAGGTAAGTTACATATGTATAACAATGTTTCTTGATTTTAATTTTATTAATGCTTTTGCAATATATTTTACGAGATATATATTGTATTTTACGTACATATATAATATCGCTAAACTTTTGAGTTTTTTTACATTCATTAAATTATAGTAGTTTTATATATTTAATAACGGTAACAATAAGCCATATAAGCAGGTCCAGAATAGAGCAGTTCCTGTACATTTACTTGTGTCTTATTTTTGAAAACGCATAAATGTTTTTCTGGACATGTACATCTATAATATGTTGAATATAAATCAGATCGTATGTAGCCGCAAAACTCCAAAGTCTCGCACATTCTTTTCTGCATTAAAAAGTTCGAATTCAGTAAATAACATGTTGATAAATGAAAGAATATTAAATACTACTATCAGAATAAAATAAAATTATAAATCTTGTCTATTCCTGCATGGTTCAAATGTTTTTCTTTTCAGAGAGTACAAGAGAGAATTAATGGTTTTATATATTATAAATTATACAACAAAAAGTGTGTATAAATTATGCAGATTTATGAACATGGAAAATACTTGTAATTAACTCGTAAAATGCAGAAACGATTTTCTCTCTGTGCATTATATTACACATATAAAATGCATACCTTGACACATCTGAATATTTGAACAACACCATGCTCTTTGTATGTGTATTTTTGCAACTTCCAGTAATGTGTTTGCGGACATACGCAATTTATTGTCACATTGTACGGTATTATATAATTATTATTTGTATCACCTTCCCCATGTACTATCACTGCCTCTTGTTTATGCGCGCATGTCTCCAGTTTCGTGAATTGTGTACAGAACTGTATCAGGAAACGTAACTGTCAGAAATGTTTTAAAAAAGATATTTTTTTAATTACTTAATTTTCTCGATACCTTCAGAATGGATTTATTATTGAGGAACATGGTTGAGTTATTAAAAGTTTTTGTCCATTGCCACGGACATTCGCTCCCATTGGGACAGTGGCAAAGCCTTTCCGTCAATCTAGACATCCAAAATCGGTCATGAATTACATTGCATACCTCGTAAGGTTCACAGTTGTGTAAATCGCTTTCTCCTTCAACCTGTTTTGATTCAAGAAATTTGTCGTTTATGCCGTTATTCATTTACAAGAACTATATTTATATAGTATATTTTTGTATACAAACTCCTTTCATATACTTGAACGTAATATTATTAGCCTTACTGCTAATTGTCGTGTATACACTGACACTCGCGCTTATCAGAGAAACGAAGAAACAAGTTTTGATAAACATATTTACAATCGTGTGCATACTTGACTGCGCTAGATCCGATTGTCACAAGCAAGATTATATTAACGCAAATGGCAGCAATAATGCTAGTAATATTCTTGATTCTACGTGTGCACCCACATGACTCGTAATTACGAAATATTTTAATATTCATGGCATTGTCTTCGCTTCATTTGTAAGATACAGAAATATGAGCATACGATAAATCAAAGTGTTGATAATAAAAACTATGTTTTCTACAATATTGCACATATTTGAATAAATTTGATATAAGCACAGATTTAACAAAGAAAATAAAAGAAAGTATTTGTATAGGATATTGTAAAATGAGAGAATCGTTTCTGCATATACATACAATTATAATTTTTTAAGTTACTAATTATTTTTTAAAATAAAACTTTTTTAGTCCATGGAAGCAACAAAGGCTCTGCTACGTCACAGTCTGCGGAAAAAATTAGATGCTGCACTTGAATCAGAAACATACTTATTAATTCAACATTGGTGTTCCATAGAATGCCAGACTGCTATAAAGGCTTACATTGATGGAAAAATTGAATAAACGACAGTCTTATACATGGTAAAATATTACAATTTATATACATATATATACACACACATTGTAATTTATTATAATGAATTACTTATTGTGAAAATATTAATTTCAGTGTACTACTGTTTAATGTGGTTTTGCAATCCGTGTTAAAAGTCAGAAGTGACAAGTTCGTGAATATTGATGGAGATAATAACACAAAAATCGACATATAAAATCGATGTCATATAAACAATTTTTGATGCGACATTCTACGTCAATGCACTGTATAAGATATAATTTAGATATAAGATATAAATATTGAGAATCACTCAAAAAGATGGACTATTTTATTATTAGATCTTTTAGATATAAATTTATTATTCATAAATATATATGTATATATATTTACATATATATGTATATGTATGGTGTGTGTATGTGATATATATGCATATATTCTTCTGCATTATATTATTGTTAGATTAAAATAAAGGTACATTCATTGTAAGAATCAAATTAAATTTCTGATATATTGTTTTATCGAATTCATTGGCTTGTATGAATTTATGTGTATTTGCGAAGACTTGTGCGACTGTTTAAAAAGAAGTTCGAAAATCGCACATAAACAAACTTCACAATTCAAACAGCCAATGGATCTATTTTCTTCCTTGTAGAACAATATTTGTGCATGAAATTTTCGCAAAATTGACAAGTATTTATTATTTATTCGAAAGAAATGGCAGCACCGGAAATGCCATGTACTTATGAGTTTTCCAAAGGCTATGGCACCGGTGTGGCAGAAGCGCTTGGAAACTGGGGCTTCTCTAACAGAACATGTAGCGCCGGCCAAGAGTTACAACGTTTAAAGTGTCTCTTTGCAAAAATGGATTCTTTGTGAGGAAAACATGCATTTTATTCAATGACAAAGGATTAAATTGATAAATTGCTGGTCTTAAGGAAAAATTCGACTAGAACCGTAAAGAAATAAAAGAAACGCCTTGATTAATTTCAGACGCAGCGACAAACCGGTGATGTGTGTTAAATACGATCGCAGATACGATCCTGAAGCATGGTATGTTAAGCCTAGTCCTGATGAATGTAAACCAGCGTGGACATTTCCTATAAAGAGGCCTCTGATTACTTACTGTTCGACCGCTACAATTATGAAAGTTTCCAATATGCGTGAGATCAGACCGGACTTTATGTTTGTTATTCCTGGCCGCAGCTATGTTCAACAGGGTGTATGTATATATTCTTTTAATGAGTTTAATCATTTAAAGCGAGCTAGCAGAATTTTTATTATAGATCGATATATTATCATATAAATTTTGGATATATATTGTACCTTATACTAGATACTCCATACAATTATATAATTTATTTTTAGACGACTAAATGGTATCGTCGAGGTTCAAACTGTTGTTGTCAACCTAGCTGTCTAGCCCCACAATGTCCTGTACGATACTCTTGTGAAAGCTAATCTTTAAAATTTTTATATAATTGTAATCGTACTTAATGACAATGATAACGTCGAACTGAATTTATTTCTGACTTTTTTTCTAATAAAATGTAATATTTGCACAATATATACATATATATATATTAAATTCTGAAATATGTTAGTAATTAAAAAAAAAATCGCGGTGGAGGAATCAAGGTATAAGGACACAAGTGACGATGCAATTGAGTTAACAAAAATTATATCTGAGAGCAATGAGGTCGTTTAATTTATTTTTTTTGTTTTACTTTAACAAACACAGTGTTCCGAGCTTTTGCGCGTTGCGTGAGAACAATTACATTATCGAATGGTGAGGCAAGTGATTTAACTGACCGTCACTGCAAGATTTTCACTCTTTGAGCTGATATATATATATTGGTGAATGGAGTATCTTTAGATACTAGCTAGCGTTACAACAATGTACACTAATTCGAATTCCTTAAATAGAAATCGATCTACACAAGTAGCATTTTGTAAGATCCTACATAAGGAGCTCTGTGCTGACTTTGCGATGACTCTGCATAAAAGCTTTCCCTCGGGATTCTTATGTACAAGAAAAAATATACAAAAAACTGAATTGATATGAGTCATGGTACAATATAAATATGAAAACTGTCTGAAAACGACGTACGATTTACGCGAGTCAATAATATATGTTATACGAGTTATTAAAAATATATACTTATGATATCTTAAGCAAGTAATATACATATCGTAATGTATAAATTAAGACTAGATAGAATATCGGAGACCTTATCTACTTCTACAGCCAATATAATAATCGAGTGTGACTGAAGTACAACTTATAAACTAGTTACGCAATAACATGCGGCACAATAACGGCTGAAAGCGTACTGGCAAGAAGAAGAGAGCACATGGTATTTTGTTGACATTTCATTTTTTTCCACATATTTTGCCTTAAGTCGGGCATAACACTGAAATCGGAGAAGCAATTTTGTAAGTACTTTTCAAAAATACTTATCATGATTTATAACACGTTCGAGTTGAAAAATTGTTAATATTTGCAATAGGATTTAGTAAAATTGAATTGAAAATCTAATTACCTTTGAGTATATAATCTGTTAGTAAAGTGGGTACTGTCGGGCTATCCTCGCTAATGGCCTTTAATACTGCAAATGAACATATACATTGATATGTGTAGTTAGATACAAAATTATAATTAAATACTTACTTTTGATAAGTACTTGCAAGGCTTGATTATCTGGCGGACCACTGTCTGTATGATATGGAATAACGGTCGTCAGGTACTGTAATAAAAATGAAAATTTCCATTTTCTCTAAATTGTACAATTAAATTACTGAAAACTGACTTTTTAAATTAAAGATTTAATTTTCTGTAAAAGAGTATTCGTAATTTAACGCTTAATAGATGAATGCGTAAAATGTTTACTATGTAAGTGCAATTCTATACAGTGGTATACCTTCGGCTCCTGCAAAGACCTATGTTGTGGTAATGGACTAGTACCATTCTGCATTTGATTTCTTTTCTTTGTAACATGATGCTGCCTACGTCGATTTTGCACAGCCAACAGTAAAGAGATAAACTGGTTTTTGAGTTCCTTTTCATATTCTAATTCGTCTCGAAGTGCAAGCTCGGCGATCAGTGTTTCGCTCAAAGCCGCAACCAAGGATTCCATTTCTCCAAAAAGTTCAGTCAGTTGACTGGAGGAAAGTTGCTTTAATTCTAAAAATACATTCAACGTTTTATGTTTTTATTTTAGAAATTAATTGATTTTTATATCATTATATTTAACATGAATACTTTTATGTCATATAATTACTATTTCGAAACATACTTTTTTCATGAAGTGGTGATCCAAGTACTTCTCTACTTCTTTCCAAAGCCTCATCGCTGTCTAATAAAGAACCCTCTGAATCCGGCGATCTTTCCATTGACGGACTTTCCTACGGTGGCGACAAGATACAAAATCATTAATCACTCGTTTAGTCATTATTACATCGGCAAGAATACTTGATTGCGCCAAGGTTATACCTGCATTATGTCATCTATCTCGCGAAGAACTTCCTCTGCAGTCTTCAGCGGCTCTTCCGGACTGTGAGTATCGGTACTGCTGGATAAGATTAAAGCATGCATGTCCAAATCTGTGGCAACTGCCTCGTCTTCGCTACTTAAATCTTCCAGTTCGGGTCTACAGAAAACAAAAAAACGGAAGTATTGAAACGAAAGTAAGAATTTACGAACGTGAGAGGCGAAATCAGAAAATCTGTTTTTAAAAATGTGTAATCGCTACAAGGTAAACTTTTCACAAATAATTATACTTGTGACAAATAATCAAATGTGCAAAAAACAAACGTATCTACCTTTCAGTCGAAGTAGGTGCTTCGTTCAAATTCAAAGCGGGCATATGCATTTTCCGCGCGTAGGATTTGCTCCAATCGATGGGTAATATATTCCCGAAAGTTCCGGTGATCGTCCACCACATCCTGTAAAAAATACAATGTTTAACATATACGGTTATTAACACGCAAGGAATCTCTTGGCGTTTTCTAAGGGCAATTGTTTGCTTTATCTTAGTAATCGCTTATATTAAAGGTTTATATCATTTAATATACGTAAATAGATGTGGAATCTCTTCACAGATGACTCATATCCTCTAATTCACAGTCTCTAGTCGAGGAAATTAATGTACTTTAAATGTACTTATGTGTCATCGACTTTTATCGCTCATCTGCTGAATGTTTCATTTAGAATTACTGCATCTTCTTCTGTTTTATTTTAATTTTTATTTGAAAAATTCTGAAGCATGTAGTTGATTTTTTTTGTAATAAGTCGATACAATTTTCTTGAATGTATAAGAGGGAATTGTCTTATAGCTTTAACTTCAAAATTACATAAATAATCGAAAATACATAATGGTGTTAACTATTTTATTAATACCAAGATAACGAGATTATTTCAGAACACTTTTTAAAATTTTTATTTTATTTTATTTTTCCTCCTTTCACAATTTTTTTATTCTGATAGATAAATATTTTTTGCCAAGCGTTTTTGTGTAAATTGAATCGAAAAGTTTTCTACCATTTTGCAATTTTCGTAATAGTTAACAAGATATTAATTGAGGGGATGGGCGGAATAAAAGCCTAATTATAAAATCTTGATATTAATAAAAATTAAAATAACCTGCTACTCTTTTATTATACACAAATGAGTATAGTATCGAATGAATTTATGTAATGTCTTTAAGAAGTTACATGTTACAATACTTTTTTATTACGATAAATATTACATGAAAAAGCTAATTGCCGGAAAAAGGACCTAAGTAGAATTATGCCTTTATTCCGCTTATCCCCTCAATTACTAAAAATCGCTGAATATCAGTTTTCAATAATTTTTTACTCAAATACTATTAAAAATTGCTTATTTTCTTCTTATAAAATTCTAAAAATTTTTTCAGAATCTTTAAATACCGCATTTTCTCACGTTGGTAAAAATAGTTGCCAATAAGAAAATGCAATACTAAAAAGCTGATAAAAAGTTCTGAAAAAATTCTTAAAGCTCTATGAGAAGAAAATAAACAATTTTTATATCTTGCTGTTTTTTTGTAAAATTGATAGTATTTGAGTAAAAAATTATTGAAGACCAAATATTCGACAATTTTTAGTAATTAATATCTCATTAACTATTGCGAAAATTGCAAAATGATAGAGGATTTTTCGACTTACTTTAGTCTCCTCTATCTACATAAAAGCGCTTAGCAAAAAATTGCGGGACACCCTGTATATAAACTGTATTTTCTAATTTCTCTCTTTTTCTCTTTTTGCATATATACAATGGATAAAGAAAATGTTTGCTCATAGAGATGTCATAACAGTTTCCGGCGTTCATCAAAAGGTTAATGAGGACGTATGACAGAAATGTCGCGTAATTTTAGCGTGAAGGACATGATTTACGAGATATTACAAGAGCATGACGTGTAATGCGCGATCAATAAATGCAGATGTTCCTATGAGGATGATATAATGCCACGATATTATCTATTGAGTCATGCCAATGTATGTTGTTCTACAATGTAGAAATACGCATTTGGAACATTCTATATATAGTTATCGTCAGAGACAGGTTTCTCATTCAGGAAGAGTCTTCGTCTTTTTAATACCGCGTCTGTTTATATCATTAATATAAACTAAAAAAATATAATATAAATATCATTAATACCCGTGAGCATTCCCATTAGGATACATTTGGGACACCCTCTATGGTGATGAGAGCGACAGACTTTCTAGGACGCCGCGTGAATCATTGCAGGCTGTGGGCGTTTCCTGCGTTACGCATTGTACGTGTACGCACTGCATAGATAAGACGTTTAATCAAGTGCAAACAAAACGTAAGTCAATGACGTTACGGCGATAATATGTTTTCTAAAGGAAGTAATTTTTCATGCGAAGAACGGCCAGAGCGAAGACTCCTCGCGGCGCGAATTTGCGAACAATGTATCTCGTGGGAGCCGAGCAGCAAAAACGACATTCAGAGGCCTGTAATATCCTCAGAAACTGAAATATCAATTGATCATTAACTTCCTTTACTGCTTCTCCTTCAAATGTCCTCTCACAATCGATGGGCGACAGAAACCATGTATTTTAAAAGTCGTCTAAAAAGCTCTGTCTTTCTTAAAATATCTCTCAATTCCGCTAACGTGAAATATTCGCCGTTTCACGAATCTTCCCTGTACTTTCTCCAAATGTTAAATGGACAGTCGACAGAGAAAGATTACAATTTCTTATTTTTTTATCAATTAATATTTCTCAGAAAGTTCAAATCAGTTTTTACTTACATATGAATTCTTTAGACTTAAATGTAAAATATATAAATTAAAAACTTTTAATTTTTGTTTAAAAAAATGGTATAAAGAAATATTTTAAGCTAGTAAAGTCATTAAAATCTCTATTTATATTGAGAATACTAGATATTTCGGTGTTTATTTTGTTCAAAATTTGCATGTAGTACCTATATATGTATAGAAAATATTATGTGTAGAAAAAGAAAAACGGTAGCAACGGATATCAAAGAGTCAACGCATTGATCGACCATTTGATGCCGTGGGTTAATAAATCGAGGTCAACTCAGTCCACTTGAGTCCCTGATTAATGTAAAGTGGCTTTATCTCCAGTGTACACGTTGTTCATATCGAAAAGGCCAGACATTTTTATATCGCACAGTACGTACAAAGTCAAGCTAATTTTTAATCTCTGAACGTTCGCAAAAAGTACAGTGAATAAGAAAGGATAAAAGGAAGCTGAGTGATGTAAAATTAGCTTAATCTCGAAAAATTGGGATTTCGCAATTTTGCACAAATAACTCTTATCAGTCAGTTATCTTCTAAATTCGCTTGCTTCCTACAAAAATCACGAGAGAGAGAGAGAGAGAGAGAAAGAGAATATTAAAAAAATTATAGGTTCTTTTCTTAATTAAAATCAGATAAATTTTCATATACGCATATATATATAGCCTTCGCGTATAAATTTATCCCCGTAACACCCCGTAAATGTGATCGCAGCTATCTGAGGCGCATGCGCGCCGATATTGACGTTCGCCCTCTGTTTGGAGGGTGGTGTAGCTCGATACGAACGAAGGAGCAAAACAGAGATTAAATTTTCATGTCATGCGTTTTCGTCAGTATCAAAACACTTATAAAACGTAGTATCAGTTAAGGAAGTGATTCCAAACTTCTGTCTATCGAATCAGAAATCTGACGCAAATCAATTAATGAAAAAAAAGAAAAAACACATTTTGTATATATTTTTATATTATATACATATATAGTAATTATTTCCGGAAAGAATATATTAATTTCTATATAAGATTCTACACATAAAACTCGAAAGCCAAACTGACAAACTAATCCACTTTTTACATATTTTATATTTTAATATTATAAAATAATTGGGGTAATTATATATATAATTATATATATATATATAATATATATATTATATAGCTTTATCAATTTTCTCTACTTCTTATTTCAACCAATCAATTTGGTTTCTGGGAAGCTTATACTTATATCGGTCGCACGCGATGATGACCCGTGTCCACGCAAATCATTAAGGGGATCTATTAATCTCCGTTCGACACGCGTTTCCGGTGCGGCCAGTACTTGGACGCCGCGTTCAGCCTCGCGCTAGAAAGTGCGGCTGGAAAATTACGAGGAAACTGCATTTAAACGCGTTGGATCGCGACGAACAGCGTAATATACGAATGGAGAATGTAAGCGCTTCACGAACGTGTGCCCTCACATCGCTACCGCGGCTTTGTCGCAATCACAATCAGGTCGATGACCTTATTAGTCACCGGAATGGAGAGAACGTGCCATTTGAATAATGCCACCCTCGCCAAACGCCCTTTCATAACGCCATGGTAAATCGGAGCCGATCAATGGCACTTGGGATCGCTTGTTCGAAACAAACCATGAATCTCGAAAGGTAGAGTTTCTTGAGAGAAGAGAAAAAGATACCTGCCGATTGTGTTTATTTAGAGTGATTCTTCTTTCATTTATTGCAATCTGCTTTAAGTTTTCTTGAGTCATGGGCGTAGCCAGGCAGTGCCTTCCCCTCTAAATCTTAAAGAAGAACAAAAATAATTACAGAAGAATTACAAATTTACAGATTATGCTTAATGAGTATTAGCAAGAAATTAATTTTAGAACAACAAAAAGAATTGTGGAGGTGAAAGTTACAGAAAGATTTTCTGAGAATTCAAGATGGTTAGTGTTGTAAATGTAATTTTTCTAGTTCGAAGAAACAGTTTACTATTTTAAGAGAGAAAAATAAAGTAAATTATAGTAAATTAAATATGCGATTTTATAATTTACTTGTTAATTAATTAGAAAAAAAATAATATAAGACAAAACAAGTTCAACAATTCATTCGATTACCTTCCTTCCCCCATATTCAAGAATCTCAATTTTAATTTGCTCCTCTCCCTCTAAATAAAATCCTGGCTACGCCCATGTTCTGAGCTGTAATATTTTTCTTTTCAAAGGGATTTTTTCACAACTCGTGATCATGAACAGCCAAATTCTTAAAATCTTCTTGCAATTTAATAAAAAATATATGCATTATTCTTTTTCATCGGTAAACAACAAAAATGGCATGAAGATCATAGAAGACATATTTTTAAAAAAACCAGCGCATATATGGTTTATCTCGCGCACTTGCAAAGGATGTGTAGGAAATTAACGAACCGATCGAAAATCGCGCAATACTTCCGCACGACGGCGGATGATGAGGCGAATGATCCAATGTAAATTTAACAGCTTTGTGCGTGGTTGCGCGCGGAAGAAGAGACAATTTCGCGCTTCGTTGAATTTCACCTGCTGTCGCTTGGTTATGCTCGTTAGGACGTGCAGTCTTGCCTTGTCGGTGAGCATGTTGCGACTGTAATTTACACTCTGCGACTAAAATATTTGCCGAGATCGTCTATGGCAGAGTGAAGCCTCGACCCCTCAAAATGATCAAAAATCCGTAAAACTGAGCAAGCTCCGAAACGTTGTATGATGCGTGTTTACATTGAGAGAAACATGTACTAAATTCTAATAAATAATAGTTTGAATATAACATTTATTTGCGGAAAATAAAATATGTAATACTCAATTAAATTAAGTTCTTATCAAATATTGTAAAATAAAATAAGTTCTTATCAAATATTGTAAAATAAATATAGTATACCAAATAAATGTATGTTTACATTTATTCAATTGACGCTATTCAAACAAATATTTATTAAAATTTAGTACCTTCTCTGCATAGGTAATTATAATGTCTATTTTATTAATATTCCAAAACTTTCAGATAAATTGTCAGTTTAATAAATGAAATTAATTGTAAGAGAATCGGGAAAGTGACGGATTACTTTTTCAGTCAAATCAGAAATGACATCATATTAGAAATTACGTCATATCGTACTGAGTAAATATGTAGTCTAACTTGTGTCTATGACGCAGCTCGAATCATGCCTACGTCAACATGTCTCGCCGGAGATGTTCGTCAAGGTTGCCTTGAAAAATCTGACTCGCTGCTTAGAAGTATGCGTTCATAGCCGATAAGAAGATTTAGAAGACCTATCAAATATAAAGTGTCACCAAGTATTATTATTAGAAAAATAAATATTAATTATTATAAAATCCAATTAAATCTTCTTTAAATTCTACAATATTAAACTAAAAGTGCTAAGACAATGGATTCTTGAATTTATAAGCGTCTTATTATTTTCATTGAGATAATTCATACATTTTATTTAACGTCTTTTATCTACAATATTTACACAAAAAAATTAATAGATAAATGGATATTAACGTTTCGCGGAAAAACAGTATCAAAATAGTAATTTTATTGTCAAACAATTGGATTAAGGAGATGTTCATATTTGAATTATAAAATCGAGATGCATTTTTGTATATCAAGCGGCGACGCTGTGGCTACTTTGGAGAGAAAGCTACATGTGCCGTAAACATCGCGTAGAGAGTACTAACGGTGTCGACACACTTCTTCCATTGGGAAATCGATTACTGTCGAGTATCAAGAAGATATTCCATTTTCTATTATCCATTTCACATTTTTTAAAAAATACGTCTGTCTCAAATGACGAGATCAAAATGTTGCATTGGTATTCATACTCATAAATGAACATGCATGATATGTATAGCAAAGGAAGAACCTTCCAGTTCACACACAGAAAAATACATACTATAGGTACGTAAATAATAATTACTTGTGTCAGATATTTCAAAAGTTCACATATTCGTAAATCTAGCTTAAATTTCACAAACATCAAATTAATTCAAAATATATTCTGAATTCTACACTAACAATAAGAAAAAAATGTACTAAATTTTAACTAATATTTATTTAAATAGTGCACTTAAATATTTATTTACCGTAAATAAATATTTACTCGATAAAAAAAGATTATTAAATCAAATTAATGGTTCTTGTACCAAATAAATATAGATTTATATTTAAAAAATATTTAGTTGATACTAATCAATATACTAAGATCATTATCGAGAAAATATTCTTTGTTAAAGATAACCGTTACTTAAGAAAAAAAAAAAAGAAAATAAATTGAGTAATCACTTTTCTTAGTAATAAAATGACATTTTTTAATGTGTAATTTAATTTAAAACTACGTCACGTATAAAACGATTTCGAACATTTTTAATACGAGTCTCTCAACTAAACGCTTCGCTAATACAGATGTGAAACCATATATCTAATTAGGTTGCACTATGCTGCAGTACCGCATTAAACGGAGCATCAAATGAAATTGCTGACGTGCTTTAAAGAAAGAGAAGTACAAGAAGAAAGAGAGAGTGCGAGTAAGCGAGGAGCAATCAAGATGAAAGATAGATTACTGGACCGCGTTCTACTCTCTGGATAGGAATGCTACCCGTTATTGCGTATTATGTATCATGCGTGTTATGACGAGCAAACGGGTTAACGGGTAATGCAATAAGTGATTATTTCCGCTGTAGCAATCGTCACTTTCCAGCTAAGAAACGGAATCGTGAGGGAGCCGGAGTCCGCAAAACGTAAACGTTGATTTTAATACGCACGCGTTTACCTAGTAATTTTCTCAGCCGAGCGTGTATTCTACGCGTCGTCGACACATCGTTGATTTATTTCCCGTGTGTACTCTACGCAGTGAAACCGGTATATACTCGTAACTGAGTTTTCGTTATATAAAACCGAAAAACCGCATGATTGTACGCATGAAGATTTGCGACCACTTATGAATACGGTTAATTAGGGTTGATTAAAATAATTGCGTCAATGAGGTCAAACGCGTACGCAATGATGATGATTTTTAACGACGATGAAAACTCTTACCTATATAATTATCAACTCGTAGTACACGCGATGATATCCCGGTCCTTTAGAGACTTTGCCACGAACAATTTAGTCAAAATAAGAGTGAAAAAGAAGGGTGTTAGTTAAGTATGTTCCCAAACTCAACAGAGCGATTCTTTGGTTTATTTAAAGTAAAAAAGTCTATATAAACATGTGTCCTAAACGGCTTAGTTTCCGAAATAAAAAAATTTAAACGT